>NC_083410.1:1102500-1186211 GCF_020745735.1 Hemiscyllium ocellatum | reverse complement strand
CGGGTTGTGCTGTAGTCGGTGTGAACGGTGTGGGATGTGCTGTAGTCGGTGTGAGCGGTGTGGGTTGTGCTGTAGTCGGTGTGAACGGTGTGGGTTGTGCTGTAGTCTGTGTGAACGGTGTGCGATGTGCTGTAGTCGGTGTGAACGGTGGGTTGTGCTGTAGTCGGTGTGAACGGTGCGGGTTGTGCTGTAGTCGGTGTGAACGGTGTGGCTTGTGCTGTAGTCGGTGTGAAGGGTGTGCGATGTGCTGTAGTCGGTGTGACGGTGTGGGTTGTGCTGTAGTCTGTGTGAACGGTGTGGGTGTGCTGTAGTCGGTGTGAACGGTGCGGGTTGTGCTGTAGTCGGTGTGAACGGTGTGGATGTGCTGTAGTCGGTGTGAACGGTGTGCGATGTGCTGTAGTCGGTGTGAATGATGTGGGATGTGCTGTAGTCGGTGTGAACGGAGTGGGTTGTGCTGTAGTCGGTGTGAACGGTGTGGGATGTGCTGTAGTTGGTGTGAACGGTGTGCGATGTGCTGTAGTCGGTGTGAATGATGTGGGATGTGCTGTAGTCGGTGTGAACGGTGTGCGATGTGCTGTAGTCGGTGTGAACGGTGTGGGTTGTGCTGTAGTCGGTGTGAATGATGTGGGATGTGCTGTAGTCGGTGTGAACGGAGTGGGTTGTGCTGTAGTCGGTGTGAACGGTGTGCGATGTGCTGTAGTCGGTGTGAACGGTGTGGATGTGCTGTAGTCGGTGTGAACGGAGTGGGTTGTGCTGTAGTCGGTGTGAACGGTGTGCGATGTGCTGTAGTCTGTGTGAACGGTGTGCGATGTGCTGTAGTCGGTGTGAATGATGTGGGATGTGCTGTAGTCGGTGTGAACGGTGTGCGATGTGCTGTAGTCGGTGTGAACGGTGCGGGTTGTGCTGTAGTCGGTGTGAATGATGTGGGATGTGCTGTAGTCGGTGTGAACGGTGTGCGATGTGCTGTAGTCGGTGTGAACGGTGCGGGTTGTGCTGTAGTCGGTGTGAACGGTGTGCGATGTGCTGTAGTCGGCGTGAACGGTGCAGGTTGTGCTGTAGTCGGTGTGAACGGTGCGGGTTGTGCTGTAGTCGGCGTGAACGGTGTGCGATGTGCTGTAGTCTGTGTGAACGGTGCGGGTTGTGCTGTAGTCGGTGTGAACGGTGCGGGTTGTGCTGTAATCGGTGTGAACGGTGCGGGTTGTGCTGTAGTCGGTGTGAACGGTGTGGGTTGTGCTGTAGTCGGTGTGAACGGTGTGCGATGTGCTGTAGTCGGTGTGAACGGTGCGAGTTGTGCTGTAGTCAGTGTGAACGGTGCGGGTTGTGCTGTAGTAGGTGTGAACGGTGTGCGATGTGCTGTAGTCGGTGTGAACGGTGTGCGATGTGCTGTAGTCGGTGTGAACGATGTGGGATGTGCTGTAGTCGGTGTGAACGGTGCGGGTTGTGCTGTAGTCGGTGTGAACGGTGCGGGTTGTGCTGTAGTCGGTGTGAACGGTGCGGGTTGTGCTGTAGTAGGTGTGAACGGTGTGCGATGTGCTGTAGTCGGTGTGAACGGTGTGCGATGTGCTGTAGTCGGTGTGAACGATGTGGGATATGCTGTAGTCGGTGTGAACGATGTGGGATGTGCTGTAGTCGGTGTGAACGGTGTGGGTTGTGCTGTAGTCGGTGTGAACGGTGCGGGTTGTGCTGTAGTCTGTGTGAACGGTGTGCAATGTGCTGTAGTCGGTGTGAACGGTGTGGGATGTGCTGTAGTCGGTGTGAACGGTGTGGGTTGTGCTGTAGTCGGTGTGAACGGTGTGGGTTGTGCTGTAGTCGGTGTGAACGGTGCGGGTTGTGCTGTAGTCTGTGTGAACGGTGTGCAATGTGCTGTAGTCGGTGTGAACGGTGTGGGTTGTGCTGTAGTCGGTGTG
Organism: Hemiscyllium ocellatum; assembly: GCF_020745735.1. Classification (NCBI taxonomy): domain Eukaryota; kingdom Metazoa; phylum Chordata; class Chondrichthyes; order Orectolobiformes; family Hemiscylliidae; genus Hemiscyllium; species Hemiscyllium ocellatum. The sequence continues at coordinate 1,184,304 of NC_083410.1, read as the reverse complement.
AACGGTGCGGGTTGTGCTGTAGTCTGTGTGAACGGTGTGCAATGTGCTGTAGTCGGTGTGAACGGTGCGGGTTGTGCTGTAGTCGGTGTGAACGGTGCGGGTTGTGCTGTAGTCGGTGTGAACGGTGCGGGTTGTGCTGTAGTCGGTGTGAACGGTGCGGGTTGTGCTGTAGTCGGTGTGAACGGTGTGCGATGTGCTGTAGTCGGTGTGAACGGTGCAGGTTGTGCTGTAATCGGTGTGAACGGTGCGGGTTGTGCTGTAATCGGTGTGAACGGTGCGGGTTGTGCTGTAGTCGGTGTGAACGGTGTGGGTTGTGCTGTAGTCGGTGTGATCGGTGCGGGTTGTGCTGTAGTCGGTGTGAACGGAGTGGGTTGTGCTGTAGTCGGTGTGAACGGTGTGCGATGTGCTGTAGTCGGTGTGAACGGTGTGGGATGTGCTGTAGTCGGTGTGAACGGTGTGGGTTGTGCTGTAGTCGGTGTGAACGGTGCGGGTTGTGCTGTAGTCGGTGTGAACGGTGTGGGATGTGCTGTAGTCGGTGTGAATGGTGTGGGATGTGCTGTAGTCGGTGTGAACGGTGTGGTTGTGCTGTAGTCGGTGTGAACGGTGTGGGATGTGCTGTAGTCGGTGTGAACGGAGCGGGTTGTGCTGTAGTCGGTGTGAACGGTGTGCGATGTGCTGTAGTCGGTGTGAACGGTGCGGGTTGTGCTGTAGTAGGTGTGAACGGTGTGCGATGTGCTGTAGTCGGTGTGAACGGTGTGGGATGTGCTGTAGTCGGTGTGAACGGTGTGGGATGTGCTGTAGTCGGTGTGAACGGTGTGCGATGTGCTGTAGTCGGTGTGAACGGTGCGGGTTGTGCTGTAGTCGGTGTGAATGATGTGGGATGTGCTGTAGTCGGTGTGAACGGTGCGGGTTGTGCTGTAGTCGGTGTGAATGATGTGGGATGTGCTGTAGTCGGTGTGAACGGTGTGCGATGTGCTGTAGTCGGTGTGAACGGTGCGGGTTGTGCTGTAGTCGGTGTGAACGGTGCGGTTGTGCTGTAATCGGTGTGAACGGTGCGGGTTGTGCTGTAGTCGGTGTGAACGGTGCGGGATGTGCTGTAGTCGGTGTGAACGGTGTGCGATGTGCTGTAGTCGGTGTGAACGGTGCGGGATGTGCTGTAGTCGGCGTGAACGGTGTGCGATGTGCTGTAGTCTGTGTGAACGGTGCAGGTTGTGCTGTAGTCGGTGTGAACGGTACGGGTTGTGCTGTAGTCGGCGTGAACGGTGTGCGATGTGCTGTAGTCTGTGTGAACGGTGCGGGTTGTGCTGTAGTCGGTGTGAACGGTGCGGGTTGTGCTGTAATCGGTGTGAACGGTGCGGGTTGTGCTGTAGTCGGTGTGAACGGTGTGGGTTGTGCTGTAGTCGGTGTGAACGGTGTGCGATGTGCTGTAGTTGGTGTGAACGGTACGGGTTGTGCTGTAGTCGGTGTGAACGGTGTGGGATGTGCTGTAGTCGGTCTGAACGGTGTGGGATGTGCTGTAGTCGGTGTGAACGGTGCAGGTTGTGCTGTAGTCGGTGTGAACGGTGTGGGATGTGCTGTAGTCGGTGTGAACGGAGTGGGTTGTGCTGTAGTCGGTGTGAACGGTGTGCGATGTCCTGTAGTCGGTGTGAACGGTGCGAGTTGTGCTGTAGTCGGTGTGAACGGTGCGGGTTGTGCTGTAGTAGGTGTGAACGGTGTGCGATGTGCTGTAGTCGGTGTGAACGTTGTGCGATGTGCTGTAGTCGGTGTGAACGATGTGGGATGTGCTGTAGTCGGTGTGAACGGTGCGGGTTGTGCTGTAGTCGGTGTGAACGGTGCGGGTTGTGCTGTAGTCGGTGTGAACGGTGCGGGTTGTGCTGTAGTAGGTGTGAACGGTGTGCGATGTGCTGTAGTCGGTGTGAACGGTGTGGGTTGTGCTGTAGTCGGTGTGAACGGTGCGGGTTGTGCTGTAGTAGGTGTGAACGGTGTGCGATGTGCTGTAGTCGGTGTGAACGGTGTGGGATGTGCTGTAGTCGGTGTGAACGATGTGGGATGTGCTGTAGTCGGTGTGAACGATGTGGGATGTGCTGTAGTCGGTGTGAACGGTGTGGGTTGTGCTGTAGTCGGTGTGAACGGTGTGGGATGTGCTGTAGTCGGTGTGAACGGTGTGCGATGTGCTGTAGTCGGTGTGAACGGTGTGGGATGTGCTGTAGTCGGTGTGATCGGTGCGGGTTGTGCTGTAGTCGGTGTGAACGGTGTGGGTTGTGCTGTAATCGGTGTGAACGGTGCGGGTTGTGCTGTAGTCTGTGTGAATGGTGTGCAATGTGCTGTAGTCGGTGTGAACGGTGCAGGTTGTGCTGTAGTCGGTGTGAACAGTGCAGGTTGTGCTGTAATCGGTGTGAACGGTGCGGGTTGTGCTGTAGTCGGTGTGAATGGTGCGGGTTGTGCTGTAGTCGGTGTGAACGGTGTGGGTTGTGCTGTAGTCGGTGTGAACGGTGCGGGTTGTGCTGTAGTCGGTGTGAACGGTGTGCGATGTGCTGTAGTCGGTGTGAACGGTGCGGGTTGTGCTGTAGTCGGTGTGAACGGTGCGGGATGTGCTGTAGTCTGTGTGATCGGTGCGGGTTTTGCTGTAGTCGGTGTGAACGGAGTGGGTTGTGCTGTAGTCGGTGTGAACGGTGCGGGTGGTGCTGTAGTCGGTGTGAACGGTGTGAGTTGTGCTGTAGTCGGTGTGATCGATGCGGGTTGTGCTGTAGTCGGTGTGAACGGTGTGGGTTGTGCTGTAGTCGGTGTGAACGGTGTGCGATGTGCTGTAGTCGGTGTGAATGGTGTGGGATGTGCTGTAGTCGGTGTGAACGGTGCAGGTTGTGCTGTAGTCGGTGTGAACGGTGTGCGATATGCTGTAGTCGGTGTGAACGGTGTGGGATGTGCTGTAGTCGGTGTGAACGGTGTGGGTTGTGCTGTAGTCGGTGTGAACGGTGCGGGTTGTGCTGTAGTCGGTGTGAACGGTGTGGGATGTGCTGTAGTCGGTGTGAATGGTGTGGGATGTGCTGTAGTCGGTGTGAACGGTGCAGGTTGTGCTGTAGTCGGTGTGAACGGTGTGGGATGTGCTGTAGTCGGTGTGAACGGAGCGGGTTGTGCTGTAGTCGGTGTGAACGGTGTGCGATGTGCTGTAGTCGGTGTGAACGGTGCGGGTTGTGCTGTAGTAGGTGTGAACGGTGTGCGATGTGCTGTAGTCGGTGTGAACGGTGTGGGATGTGCTGTAGTCGGTGTGAACGGTGCGGGATGTGCTGTAGTCGGTGTGAACGGTGCGGGTTGTGCTGTAGTAGGTGTGAACGGTGTGCGATGTGCTGTAGTCGGTGTGAACGATGTGGGATGTGCTGTAGTTGGTGTGAACGGAGTGGGTTGTGCTGTAGTCGGTGTGAACGGTGCGGGTTGTGCTGTAGTCGGTGTGAACGGTGCGGGTTGTGCTGTAGTCGGTGTGAACCGTGCGGGTTGTGCTGTAGTTGGTGTGAACGGTGCGGGTTGTGCTGTAGTCGGTGTGAACGGTGCGGGTTGTGCTGTAGTCGGTGTGAACTGTGTGCGATGTGCTGTAGTCGGTGTGAACGGTGTGCGATGTGCTGTAGTCGGTGTGAACGATGTGGGATGTGCTGTAGTTGGTGTGAACGGTGCGGGTTGTGCTGTAGTCGGTGTGAACGGTGTGGGTTGTGCTGTAGTCGGTGTGAACGGTGCGGGTTGTGCTGTAGTCGGTGTGAACCGTGCGGGTTGTGCTGTAGTCGGTGTGAACGGTGTGGGTTGTGCTGTAGTCGGTGTGAACGGTGCGGGTTGTGCTGTAGTAGGTGTGAACGGTGTGCGATGTGCTGTAGTCGGTGTGAACGGTGTGCGATGTGCTGTAGACGGTGTGAACGGTGCGGGTTGTGCTGTAGTAGGTGTGAACGGTGTGCGATGTGCTGTAGTCGGTGTGAACGGTGTGCGATGTGCTGTAGTCGGTGTGAACGATGTGGGATGTGCTGTAGTCGGTGTGAACGGTGTGCGATGTGCTGTAGTCGGTGTGAACGGTGTGGGTTGTGCTGTAGTCGGTGTGAACGGTGCGGGTTGTGCTGTAGTCTGTGTGAATGGTGTGCGATGTGCTGTAGTCGGTGTGAACGGTGTGGGTTGTGCTGTAATCGGTGTGAACGGTGCGGGTTGTGCTGTAGTCTGTGTGAACGGTGTGCAATGTGCTGTAGTCGGTGTGAACGATGTGGGATGTGCTGTAGTCGGTGTGAACGGTGTGCGATGTGCTGTAGTCGGTGTGAACGGTGTGGGATGTGCTGTAGTCGGTGTGAACGGTGTGGGTTGTGCTGTAGTCGGTGTGAACGGTGCGGGTTGTGCTATAGTCGGTGTGAACGGTGCGGGTTGTGCTGTAGTCGGTGTGAACGGTGTGCGATGTGCTGTAGTCGGTGTGAACGGTGTGGGTTGTGCTGTAGTCGGTGTGAACGGTGCGGGTTGTGCTGTAGTCGGTGTGAACGGTGCGGGTTGTGCTGTAGTCAGTGTGAACGGTGTGCGATGTGCTGTAGTTGGTGTGAACGGTGCGGGTTGTGCTGTAGTCGGTGTGAACGGTGCGGGATGTGCTGTAGTTGGTGTGAACGGTGCGGGTTGTGCTGTAGTCGGTGTGAACGGTGCGGGATGTGCTGTAGTCGGTGTGATCGGTGCGGGTTGTGCTGTTGTCGGTGTGAACGGTGTGGGTTGTGCTGTAGTCGGTGTGAACGGTGCGGGTTGTGCTGTAGTCAGTGTGAACGGTGTGCGATGTGCTGTAGTCGGTGTGAACGGTGTGGGTTGTGCTGTAGTCGGTGTGAACGGTGCGGGTTGTGCTGTAGTCGGTGTGAACGGTGCGGGTTGTGCTGTAGTCAGTGTGAACGGTGTGCGATGTGCTGTAGTTGGTGTGAACGGTGCGGGTTGTGCTGTAGTCGGTGTGAACGGTGCGGGATGTGCTGTAGTTGGTGTGAACGGTGCGGGTTGTGCTGTAGTCGGTGTGAACGGTGCGGGATGTGCTGTAGTCGGTGTGATCGGTGCGGGTTTTGCTGTTGTCGGTGTGAACGGAGTGGGTTGTGCTGTAGTCGGTGTGAACGGTGTGGGTTGTGCTGTAGTCAGTGTGAACGGTGTGCGATGTGCTGTAGTTGGTGTGAACGGTGCGGGTTGTGCTGTAGTCGGTGTGAACGGTGCGGGTTGTGCTGTAGTCGGTGTGATCGGTGCGGGTTGTGCTGTAGTCGGTGTGAACGGTGTGCGATGTGCTGTAGTCGGTGTGAACGATGTGGGATGTGCTGTAGTCGGTGTGAACGGAGTGGGTTGTGCTGTAGTCGCTGTGAACGGTGTGCGATGTGCTGGAGTCGGTGTGAACGGTGTGGGTTGTGCTGTAGTCGGTGTGAACGGTGTGCGATGTGCTGTAGTCGGTGTGAACGGTGTGCGATGTGCTGTAGTCGGTGTGAACGGTGTGGGATGTGCTGTAGTCGGTGTGAACGATGCGGGATGTGCTGTAGTCGGTGTGAACGGTGCGGGTTGTGCTGTAGTCGGTGTGAACGGTGCGGGTTGTGCTGCAGTCGGTGTGAACGGTGGGGGTTGTGCTGTAGTCGGTGTGAACGGTGCGGGTTGTGCTGTAGTAGGTGTGAACGGTGTGCGATGTGCTGTAGTCGGTGTGAACGGTGTGCGATGTGCTGTAGTCGGTGTGAACGATGTGGGATGTGCTGTAGTCGGTGTGAACGGTGTGGGTTGTGCTGTAATCGGTGTGAACGGTGCGGGTTGTGCTGTAGTCGGTGTGAACGGTGTGCGATGTGCTGTAGTCGGTGTGAACGATGTGGGATGTGCTGTAGTCGGTGTGAACGATGTGGGATGTGCTGTAGTCGGTGTGAACGGTGTGGGTTGTGCTGTAGTCGGTGTGAACGGTGTGCGATGTGCTGTAGTCGGTGTGAACGATGTGGGATGTGCTGTAGTCGGTGTGAACGATGTGGGATGTGCTGTAGTCGGTGTGAACGGTGTGGGTTGTGCTGTAGTCGGTGTGAACGGTGCGGGTTGTGCGGTAGTCGGTGTGAACGGTGTGCAATGTGCTGTAGTCGGTGTGAACGGTGCAGGTTGTGCTGTAGTCGGTGTGAACGGTGCGGGTTGTGCTGTAGTCGGTGTGAACGGTGTGCGATGTGCTGCAGTCGGTGTGAACGGTGCGGGATGTGCTGTAGTCGGTGTGATCGGTGCGGGTTGTGCTGTAGTCGGTGTGAACGGTGTGCGATGTGCTGTAGTCGGTGTGAACGGTGCTGGATGTGCTGTAGTCGGTGTGATCGGTGCGGGTTTTGCTGTAGTCGGTGTGAACGGAGTGGCTTGTGCTGTAGTCGGTGTGAACGGTGCGGGTTGTGCTGTAGTCTGTGTGAACGGTGTGCAATGTGCTGTAGTCGGTGTGAACGGTGCGGGTTGTGCTGTAATCGGTGTGAACGGTGCGGGTTGTGCTGTAGTCGGTGTGAACGGTGCGGGTTGTGCTGTAGTCGGTGTGAAAGGTGTGAGTTGTGCTGTAGTCGGTGTGAACGGTGTGCGATGTGCTGTAGTTGGTGTGAACGGTGCGGGTTGTGCTGTAGTCAGTGTGAACGGTGTGCGATGTGCTGTAGTTGGTGTGATCGATGCGGGTTGTGCTGTAGTCGGTGTGAACGATGCGGGTTTTGCTGTAGTCGGTGTGAACGGTGTGAGTTGTTCTGTAGTCGGTGTGAACGGTGTGAGTTGTGCTGTAGTTGGTGTGAACGGTACGGGTTGTGCTGTAGTCGGTGTGAACGGTGTTGGATGTGCTGTAGTCGGTGTGAACGGTGTGCGATGTGCTGTAGTCGGTGTGAACGGAGTGGGTTGTGCTGTAGTCGGTGTGAACGGTGTGCGATGTGCTGTAGTCGGTGTGAACGGTGTGCGATGTGCTGTAGTCGGTGTGAACGGTGCGGGTTGTGCTGTAGTAGGTGTGAACGGTGTGCGATGTGCTGTAGTCGGTGTGAACGATGTGGGATGTGCTGTAGTCGGTGTGAACGATGCGGGATGTGCTGTAGTCGGTGTGAACGGTGCGGGTTGTGCTGTAGTCGGTGTGAACGGTGCGGGTTGTGCTGTAGTCGGTGTGAACGATGTGGGATGTGCTGTAGTCGGTGTGAACGATGTGGGATGTGCTGTAGTCGGTGTGAACGGTGTGGGTTGTGCTGTAATCGGTGTGAACGGTGCAGGTTGTGCTGTAGTCTGTGTGAATGGTGTGCAATGTGCTGTAGTCGGTGTGAACGGTGCGGGTTGTGCTGTAGTCAGTGTGAACGGTGTGCGATGTGCTGTAGTCGGTGTGAACGGTGCGGGATGCGCTGTAGTCGGTGTGAACGGTGCGGGTTTTGCTGTAGTCGGTGTGAACGGAGTGGGTTGTGCTGTAGTCGGTGTGAACGGTGTGCGATGTGCTGTAGTTGGTGTGAACGGTGCGGGTTGTGCTGTAGTTGGTGTGAACGGTGCGGGTTGTGCTGTAGTCAGTGTGAACGGTGCGGGTTGTGCTGTAGTCGGTGTGAACGGTGCGGGATGTGCTGTAGTCGGTGTGATCGGTGCGGGTTGTGCTGTAGTCGGTGTGAACGGAGTGGGTTGTGCTGTAGTCGGTGTGAACGGTGTGAGTTGTGCTGTAGTCAGTGTGAACGGTGTGCGATGTGCTGTAGTTGGTGTGAACGGTGCGGGTTGTGCTGTAGTCGGTGTGAACGGTGCGGGTTGTGCTGTAGTCAGTGTGAACGGTGTGCGATGTGCTGTAGTTGGTGTGAACGGAGCGGGTTGTGCTGTAGTCGGTGTGAACGGTGCGGCATGTGCTGTAGTCGGTGTGATCGGTGCGGGTTTTGCTGTAGTCGGTGTGAACGGAGTGGGTTGTGCTGTAGTCGGTGTGAACGGTGTGAGTTGTGCTGTAGTCAGTGTGAACGGTGTGCGATGTGCTGTAGTTGGTGTGAACGGTGCGGGTTGTGCTGTAGTCGGTGTGATCGGTGCGGGTTGTGCTGTAGTCGGTGTGATCGATGCGGGTTTTGCTGTAGTCGGTGTGATCGATGCGGGTTTTGCTGTAGTCGGTGTGAACGGAGTGGGTTGTGCTGTAGTCGGTGTGAACGGTGTGAGTTGTGCTGTAGTCGGTGTGATCGATGCGGGTTTTGCTGTAGTCGGTGTGAACGGTGTGGGTTGTGCTGTAGTCGGTGTGAACGGTGTGCGATGTGCTGTAGTTGGTGTGAACGGTGCGGGTTGTGCTGTCGGTGTGAACGGTGCGGGTTGTGCTGTAGTTGGTGTGAACGGTGTGGGTTGTGCTGCAGTCGGTGTGAACGGTGTGAGTTGTGCTGTAGTTGGTGTGAACGGTGCGGGTTGTGCTGTAGTCGGTGTGAACTGTGTGGGTTGTGCTGTAGTCGGTGTGAACGGTGCGGGTTGTGCTGTAGTCGGTGTGAACGGTGTGCGATGTGCTGTAGTCGGTGTGAACGGTGTGAGTTGTGCTGTAGTCTGTGTGAACGGTACGGGTTGTGCTGTAGTCAGTGTGAAAGGTGCGGGTTGTGCTGTTGTCGGTGTGAACGGTGTGGGATGTGCTGTAGTCGGTGTGAACGGTGTGGGATGTGCTGTAGTCGGTGTGAAAGGTGCGGGTTGTGCTGTAGTCGGTGTGAACGGTGTGCGATGTGCTGTAGTCGGTGTGAACGGTGTGGGATGTGCTGTAGTCGGTGTGAACGGTGTGCGATGTACTGTAGTCGGTGTGAACGGTGTGAGTTGTGCTGTAGTCGGTGTGAACGGTGTGGGACGTGCTGTAGTCGGTGTGAAAGGTGCGGGTTGTGCTGTAGTCGGTGTGAACGGTGTGGGATGTGCTGTAGTCGGTGTGAAAGGTGCGGGTTGTGCTGTAGTCGGTGTGAACGGTGCGGGATGTGCTGTAGTCGGTGTGAACGGTGTGGGATGTGCTGTAGTCGGTGTGAAAGGTGCGGGTTGTGCTGTAGTCTGTGTGAACGGTGTGGGTTGTGCTGTAGTCGGTGTGAACGGTGTGCGATGTGCTGTAGTTGGTGTGAACGGTGTGAGTTGTGCTGTAGTCGGTGTGAAAGGTGTGGGATGTGCTGTAGTCGGTGTGAACGGTGCAGGTTGTGCTGTAGTCGGTGTGAATGGTGTGGGATGTGCTGTAGTCGGTGTGAACGGTGCGGGTTGTGCTGTAGTCGGTGTGAACGGTGCGGGATGTGCTGTAGTCGGTGTGAACGGTGTGCGATGTGCTGTAGTCGGTGTGAACGGTGTGGGATGTGCTGTAGTCGGTGTGAACGGTGCGGGTTGTGCTGTAGTCGGTGTGAACGGAGTGGGTTGTGCTGTAGTCGGTGTGAACGGTGCGGGTTGTGCTGTAGTCGGTGTGAACGGTGTGCGATGTGCTGTAGTCGGTGTGAACGGTGCGGGTTGTGCTGTAGTCGGTGTGAACGGTGTGCGATGTGCTGTAGTCGGTGTGAACGATGTGGGATGTGCTGTAGTCGGTGTGAACGGTGAGGGTTGTGCTGTAGTCGGTGTGAACGGTGCGGGTTGTGCTGTAGTCGGTGTGAACGGTGTGCGATGTGCTGTAGTCGGTGTGAACGGTGTGCGATGTGCTGTAGTCGGTGTGAACGATGTGGGATGTGCTGTAGTCGGTGTGAACGGTGAGGGTTGTGCTGTAGTCGGTGTGAACGGTGTGCGATGTGCTGTAGTCGGTGTGAACGGTGAGGGTTGTGCTGTAGTCGGTGTGAACGGTGTGCGATGTGCTGTAGTCGGTGTGAACGGTGCGGGTTGTGCTGTAGTCGGTGTGAATGGTGCGGGTTGTGCTGTAGTCGGTGTGAACGGAGTGGGTTGTGCTGTAGTCGGTGTGAACGGTGTGGGATGTGCTGTAGTCGGTGTGAATGGTGCGGGTTGTGCTGTAGTCGGTGTGAACGGTGCGGGATGTGCTGTAGTCGGTGTGAACGGTGTGCGATGTGCTGTAGTCGGTGTGAATGGTGCGGGTTGTGCTGTAGTCGGTGTGAACGGAGTGGGTTGTGCTGTAGTCGGTGTGAACGGTGTGCGATGTGCTGTAGTCGGTGTGAACGGTGTGCGATGTGCTGTAGTCGGTGTGAACGGTGTGGGTTGTGCTGTAGTCGGTGTGAACGGTGTGCCATGTGCTGTAGTCGGTGTGAACGGTGTGCGATGTGCTGTAGTCGGTGTGAACGGTGTGGGTTGTGCTGTAGTCGGTGTGAACGGTGTGCCATGTGCTGTAGTCGGTGTGAACGGTGTGCGATGTGCTGTAGTCGGTGTGAACGGTGTGCGATGTGCTGTAGTCGGTGTGAACGGTGTGGGTTGTGCTGTAGTAGGTGTGAACGGTGTGCCATGTGCTGTAGTCGGTGTGAACGGTGTGCGATGTGCTGTAGTCGGTGTGAACGATGTGGGATGTGCTGTAGTCGGTGTGAACGGTGTGCGATGTGCTGTAGTCGGTGTGAACGATGCGGGATGTGCTGTAGTCGGTGTGAACGGTGCGGGATGTGCTGTAGTCGGTGTGAACGGTGTGGGTTGTGCTGTAGTCGGTGTGAACGGTGTGGGTTGTGCTGTAATCGGTGTGAACGGTGCGGGTTGTGCTGTAGTCTGTGTGAATGGTGTGCAATGTGCTGTAGTCGGTGTGAACAGTGCAGGTTGTGCTGTAGTCGGTGTGAACGATGTGGGTTGTGCTGTAGTCGGTGTGAACGGTGCGGGTTGTGCTGTAATCGGTGTGAACGGTGCGGGTTGTGCTGTAATCGGTGTGAATGGTGCGGGTTGTGCTGTAGTCGGTGTGAACGGTGCGGGTTGTGCTGTAGTCAGTGTGAACGGTGTGCGATGTGCTGTAGTTGGTGTGAACGGTGCGGGTTGTGCTGTAGTCGGTGTGAACGGTGCGGGATGTGCTGTAGTCGGTGTGATCGGTGCGGGTTTTGCTGTAGTCGGTGTGAACGGAGTGGGTTGTGCTGTAGTCGGTGTGAACGGTGTGAGTTGTGCTGTAGTCAGTGTGAACGGTGTGTGATGTGCTGTAGTTGGTGTGAACGGTGCGGGTTGTGCTGTAGTCGGTGTGAACGGTGCGGGTTGTGCTGTAATCGGTGTGAACGGTTTGGGATGTGCTGTAGTCGGTGTGAACGGTGCGGGTTGTGCTGTAATCGGTGTGAACGGTGCAGGTTGTGCTGTAGTCGGTGTGATCGGTGCAGGTTGTGCTGTAGTCGGTGTGATCGATGCGGGTTTTGCTGTAGTCGGTGTGATCGATGCTGGTTTTGCTGTAGTCGGTGTGAACGGTGTGAGTTGTGCTGTAGTCAGTGTGAACGGTGTGTGATGTGCTGTAGTTGGTGTGAACGGTGCGGGTTGTGCTGTAGTCGGTGTGATCGGTGCAGGTTTTGCTGTAGTCGGTGTGATCGATGCTGGTTTTGCTGTAGTCGGTGTGAACGGTGTGAGTTGTGCTGTAGTCGGTGTGAACGGTGTGGGTTGTGCAGTAGTTGGTGTGAACGGTACGGGTTGTGCTGTAGTCGGTTTGAACGGTGTGGGATGTGCTGTAGTCGGTGTGAACGGTGTGGGTTGTGCTGTAGTCGGTGTGAACGGTGCAGGTTGTGCTGTAGTCGGTGTGAACGGTGTGCGATGTGCTGTAGTCGGTGTGAACGGTGTGGGTTGTGCTGTAGTCAGTGTGAACGGTGTGCGATGTGCTGTAGTCGGTGTGAACGGTGTGCGATGTGCTGTAGTCGGTGTGAACGATGCGGGATGTGCTGTAGTCGGTGTGAACGATGCGGGATGTGCTGTAGTCGGTGTGAACGGTGCGGGTTGTGCTGTAGTCGGTGTGAACGGTGCGGGTTGTGCTGTAGTCTGTGTGAACGGTGCGGGTTGTGCTGTAGTCGGTGTGAACGGTGTGCGATGTGCTGTAGTCGGTGTGAACGATGTGGGATGTGCTGTAGTCGGTGTGAACGATGTGGGATGTGCTGTAGTCGGTGTGAACGGTGTGGGTTGTGCTGTAATCGGTGTGAACGGTGCAGGTTGTGCTGTAGTCTGTGTGAATGGTGTGCAATGTGCTGTAGTCGGTGTGAACGGTGCGGGTTGTGCTGTAGGCAGTGTGAACGGTGTGCGATGTGCTGTAGTCGGTGTGAACGGTGCGGGATGTGCTGTAGTCGGTGTGATCGGTGCGGGTTTTGCTGTAGTCGGTGTGAACGGAGTGGGTTGTGCTGTAGTCGGTGTGAACGGTGTGCGATGTGCTGTAGTTGGTGTGAACGGTGCGGGTTGTGCTGTAGTTGGTGTGAACGGTGCGGGTTGTGCTGTAGTCGGTGTGAACGGTGCGGGTTGTGCTGTAGTCGGTGTGAACGGTGCGGGTTTTGCTGTAGTCGGTGTGAACGGAGTGGGTTGTGCTGTAGTCGGTGTGAACGGTGTGAGTTGTGCTGTAGTCAGTGTGAACGGTGTGCGATGTGCTGTAGTTGGTGTGAACGGTGTGCGATGTGCTGTAGTCGGTGTGAACGGTGTGGGATGTGCTGTAGTCGGTGTGAACGGTGCGGGTTGTGCTGTAGTCGGTGTGAACGGTGCGGGTTGTGCTGTAGTCGGTGTGAACGGTGTGCGATGTGCTGTAGTCGGTGTGAACGATGCGGGATGTGCTGTAGTCGGTGTGAACGGTGCGGGTTGTGCTGTAGTCGGTGTGAACGGTGCGGGTTGTGCTGTAGTCTGTGTGAACGGTGCGGGTTGTGCTGTAGTCGGTGTGAACGGTGCGGGTTGTGCTGTAGTAGGTGTGAACGGTGTGCGATGTGCTGTAGTCGGTGTGAACGATGTGGGATGTGCTGTAGTCGGTGTGAACGATGTGGGATGTGCTGTAGTCGGTGTGAACGGTGTGGGTTGTGCTGTAATCGGTGTGAACGGTGCAGGTTGTGCTGTAGTCTGTGTGAATGGTGTGCAATGTGCTGTAGTCGGTGTGAACGGTGCGGGTTGTGCTGTAGGCAGTGTGAACGGTGTGCGATGTGCTGTAGTCGGTGTGAACGGTGCGGGATGCGCTGTAGTCGGTGTGATCGGTGCGGGTTTTGCTGTAGTCGGTGTGAACGGAGTGGGTTGTGCTGTAGTCGGTGTGAACGGTGTGAGTTGTGCTGTAGTCAGTGTGAACGGTGTGCGATGTGCTGTAGTTGGTGTGAACGGTGCGGGTTGTGCTGTAGTTGGTGTGAACGGTGCGGGTTGTGCTGTAGTCAGTGTGAACGGTGCGGGTTGTGCTGTAGTCGGTGTGAACGGTGCGGGATGTGCTGTAGTTGGTGTGAACGGAGTGGGTTGTGCTGTAGTCGGTGTGAACGGTGTGAGTTGTGCTGTAGTCAGTGTGAACGGTGTGCGATGTGCTGTAGTTGGTGTGAACGGTGCGGGTTGTGCTGTAGTCGGTGTGAACGGTGCGGGTTGTGCTGTAGTCAGTGTGAACGGTGTGCGATGTGCTGTAGTTGGTGTGAACGGTGCGGGTTGTGCTGTAGTCGGTGTGAACGGTGCGGGATGTGCTGTAGTCGGTGTGATCGGTGCGGGTTTTGCTGTAGTCGGTGTGAACGGAGTGGGTTGTGCTGTAGTCGGTGTGAACGGTGTGAGTTGTGCTGTAGACAGTGTGAACGGTGTGCGATGTGCTGTAGTTGGTGTGAACGGTGCGGGTTGTGCTGTAGTCGGTGTGATCGGTGCGGGTTGTGCTGTAGTCGGTGTGATCGATGCGGGTTTTGCTGTAGTCGGTGTGATCGATGCGGGTTTTGCTGTAGTCGGTGTGAACGGAGTGGGTTGTGCTGTAGTCGGTGTGAACGGTGTGAGTTGTGCTGTAGTCGGTGTGATCGATGCGGGTTTTGCTGTAGTCGGTGTGAACGGTGTGGGTTGTGCTGTAGTCAGTGTGAACGGTGTGCGATGTGCTGTAGTTGGTGTGAGAGGTGCGGGTTGTGCTGTCGGTGTGAACGGTGCGGGTTGTGCTGTAGTTGGTGTGAACGGTGTGGGTTGTGCTGCAGTCGGTGTGAACGGTGTGAGTTGTGCTGTAGTTGGTGTGAACGGTGCGGGTTGTGCTGTAGTCGGTGTGAACTGTGTGGGTTGTGCTGTAGTCGGTGTGAATGGTGAGAGTTGTGCTGTAGTCGGTATGAACGGTGTGCGATGTGCTGTAGTCGGTGTGAACGGTGTGAGTTGTGCTGTAGTCTGTGTGAACGGTACGGGTTGTGCTGTAGTCAGTGTGAAAGGTGCGGGTTGTGCTGTTGTCGGTGTGAACGGTGTGGGATGTGCTGTAGTCGGTGTGAACGGTGTGGGATGTGCTGTAGTCGGTGTGAAAGGTGCGGGTTGTGCTGTAGTCGGTGTGAACGGTGTGCGATGTGCTGTAGTCGGTGTGAACGGTGTGGGATGTGCTGTAGTCGGTGTGAACGGTGTGCGATGTACTGTAGTCGGTGTGAACGGTGTGAGTTGTGCTGTAGTCGGTGTGAACGGTGTGGGACGTGCTGTAGTCGGTGTGAAAGGTGCGGGTTGTGCTGTAGTCGGTGTGAACGGTGTGGGATGTGCTGTAGTCGGTGTGAAAGGTGCGGGTTGTGCTGTAGTCGGTGTGAACGGTGTGGGACGTGCTGTAGTCGGTGTGAACGGTGTGGGATGTGCTGTAGTCGGTGTGAACGGTGTGGGATGTGCTGTAGTCGGTGTGAAAGGTGCGGGTTGTGCTGTAGGCTGTGTGAACGGTGTGGGTTGTGCTGTAGTCGGTGTGAACGGTGTGCGATGTGCTGTAGTTGGTGTGAACGGTGTGGGATGTGCTGTAGTCGGTGTGAACGGTGCAGGTTGTGCTGTAGTCGGTGTGAATGGTGTGGGATGTGCTGTAGTCGGTGTGAACGGTGCGGGTTGTGCTGTAGTCGGTGTAAACGGTGCGGGATGTGCTGTAGTCGGTGTGAACGGTGTGCGATGTGCTGTAGTCGGTGTGAACGGTGTGGGATGTGCTGTGATCGGTGTGAAAGGTGTGGGATGTGCTGTAGTCGGTGTGAACGGTGCAGGTTGTGCTGTAGTCGGTGTGAATGGTGTGGGATGTGCTGTAGTCGGTGTGAACGGTGCGGGTTGTGCTGTAGTCGGTGTAAACGGTGCGGGATGTGCTGTAGTCGGTGTGAACGGTGTGCGATGTGCTGTAGTCGGTGTGAACGGTGTGGGATGTGCTGTGTCGGTGTGAACGGTGCGGGTTGTGCTGTAGTCGGTGTGAACGGTGCGGGATGTGCTGTAGTCGGTGTGAACGGTGTGCGATGTGCTGTAGTCGGTGTGAACGGTGTGGGATGTGCTGTAGTCGGTGTGAACGGTGTGGGTTGTGCTGTAGTCGGTGTGAACGGTGTGGGATGTGCTGTAGTCGGTGTGAACGGTGCGGGTTGTGCTGTAGTCGGTGTGAACGGAGTGGGTTGTGCTGTAGTCGGTGTGAACGGTGTGGGATGTGCTGTAGTCGGTGTGAACGGTGCGGGTTGTGCTGTAGTCGGTGTGAACGGTGTGCGATGTGCTGTAGTCGGTGTGAACGATGTGGGATGTGCTGTAGTCGGTGTGAACGGTGTGGGATGTGCTGTAGTCGGTGTGAATGGTGAGGGTTGTGCTGTAGTCGGTGTGAACGGTGCGGGTTGTGCTGTAGTCGGTGTGAACGGTGCGGGTTGTGCTGTAGTAGGTGTGAATGGTGTGCGATGTGCTGTAGTCGGTGTGAACGGTGTGCGATGTGCTGTAGTCGGTGTGAACGATGTGGGATGTGCTGTAGTCGGTGTGAACGGTGAGGGTTGTGCTGTAGTCGGTGTGAACGGTGTGCGATGTGCTGTAGTCGGTGTGAACGGTGAGGGTTGTGCTGTAGTCGGTGTGAACGGTGTGCGATGTGCTGTAGTCGGTGTGAACGGTGCGGGTTGTGCTGTAGTCGGTGTGAATGGTGCGGGTTGTGCTGTAGTCGGTGTGAACGGAGTGGGTTGTGCTGTAGTCGGTGTGAACGGTGTGGGATGTGCTGTAGTCGGTGTGAACGGAGTGGGTTGTGCTGTAGTAGGTGTGAACGGTGTGCGATGTGCTGTAGTCGGTGTGAACGGTGTGCGATGTGCTGTAGTCGGTGTGAACGGTGTGGGTTGTGCTGTAGTCGGTGTGAACGGTGTGGGTTGTGCTGTAGTAGGTGTGAACGGTGTGCCATGTGCTGTAGTCGGTGTGAACGGTGTGCGATGTGCTGTAGTCGGTGTGAACGATGTGGGATGTGCTGTAGTCGGTGTGAACGATGTGGGATGTGCTGTAGTCGGTGTGAACGGTGTGCGATGTGCTGTAGTCGGTGTGAACGATGCGGGATGTGCTGTAGTCGGTGTGAACGGTGTGGGTTGTGCTGTAGTCGGTGTGAACGGTGTGGGTTGTGCTGTAATCGGTGTGAACGGTGAGGGTTGTGCTGTAGTCGGTGTGAACGGTGCAGGTTGTGCTGTAGTCGGTGTGAACAGTGCAGGTTGTGCTGTAGTCGGTGTGAACGGTGCGGGTTGTGCTGTAGTCGGTGTGAACGATGTGGGATGTGCTGTAGTCGGTGTGAACGGTGTGCGATGTGCTGTAGTCGGTGTGAACGGTGCGGGATGTGCTGTAGTCGGTGTGAACGGTGTGGGTTGTGCTGTAGTCGGTGTGAACGGTGTGGGTTGTGCTGTAATCGGTGTGAACGGTGCGGGTTGTGCTGTAGTCTGTGTGAATGGTGTGCAATGTGCTGTAGTCGGTGTGAACAGTGCAGGTTGTGCTGTAGTCGGTGTGAACGATGTGGGATGTGCTGTAGTCGGTGTGAACGGTGCGGGTTGTGCTGTAATCGGTGTGAACGGTGCGGGTTGTGCTGTACTCGGTGTGAACGGTGCGGGTTGTGCTGTAGTCGGTGTGAACGGTGCGGGTTGTGCTGTAGTCAGTGTGAACGGTGTGCGATGTGCTGTAGTTGGTGTGAACGGTGCGGGTTGTGCTGTAGTCGGTGTGAACGGTGCGGGATGTGCTGTAGTCGGTGTGATCGGTGCGGGTTTTGCTGTAGTCGGTGTGAACGGAGTGGGTTGTGCTGTAGTCGGTGTGAACGGTGTGAGTTGTGCTGTAGTCAGTGTGAACGGTGTGTGATGTGCTGTACTTGGTGTGAACGGTGCGGGTTGTGCTGTAGTCGGTGTGAACGGTGCGGGTTGTGCTGTAATCGGTGTGATCGATGCGGGTTTTGCTGTAGTCGGTGTGATCGATGCGGGTTTTGCTGTAGTCGGTGTGAACGGTGTGAGTTGTGCTGTAGTCGGTGTGAACGGTGTGGGTTGTGCTGTAGTTGGTGTGAACGGTACGGGTTGTGCTGTAGTCGGTTTGAACGGTGTGGGATGTGCTGTAGTCGGTGTGAACGGTGTGGGATGTGCTGTAGTCGGTGTGAACGGTGCAGGTTGTGCTGTAGTCGGTGTGAACGGTGTGGGATGTGCTGTAGTCGGTGTGAACGGAGTGGGTTGTGCTGTAGTCGGTGTGAACGGTGTGCGATGTGCTGTAGTCGGTGTGAACGGTGTGCGATGTGCTGTAGTCGGTGTGAACGGTGCGGGTTGTGCTGTAGTAGGTGTGAACGGTGTGCGATGTGCTGTAGTCGGTGTGAACGATGTGGGATGTGCTGTAGTCGGTGTGAACGATGCGGGATGTGCTGTAGTCGGTGTGAACGGTGTGGGATGTGCTGTAGTCGGTGTGAACGTTGTGATTGTGCTGTAGTCAGTGTGAAAGGTGCGGGTTGTGCTGTAGTCGGTGTGAACGGTGTGCGATGTGCTGTAGTCGGTGTGAACGGTGTGGGATGTGCTGTAGTCGGTGTGAACGGTGTGCGATGTGCTGTAGTCGGTGTGAACGGTGTGAGTTGTGCTGTAGTCGGTGTGAACGGTGTGGGACGTGCTGTAGTCGGTGTGAAAGGTGCGGGTTGTGCTGTAGTCGGTGTGAACGGTGTGGGACGTGCTGTAGTCGGTGTGAACGGTGTGGGATGTGCTGTAGTCGGTGTGAACGGTGCGGGATGTGCTGTAGTCGGTGTGAACGGTGTGGGATGTGCTGTAGTCGGTGTGAAAGGTGCGGGTTGTGCTGTAGGCTGTGTGAACGGTGTGGGTTGTGCTGTAGTCGGTGTGAACGGTGTGCGATGTGCTGTAGTCGGTGTGAACGGTGTGCGATGTGCTGTAGTCGGTGTGAAAGGTGTGGGATGTGCTGTAGTCGGTGTGAACGGTGCGGGTTGTGCTGTACTCGGTGTGAACGGTGCGGGTTGTGCTGTAGTCGGTGTGAACGATGTGGGATGTGCTGTAGTCGGTGTGAACGATGCGGGATGTGCTGTAGTCGGTGTGAACGATGTGGGATGTGCTGTAGTCGGTGTGAACGATGTGGGTTGTGCTGTAGTTGGTGTGAATGGTGCGGGTTGTGCTGTAGTCGGTGTGAACGATGTGGGATGTGCTGTAGTCGGTGTGAACGATGTGCGATGTGCTGTAGTCGGTGTGAACGATGTGGGTTGTGCTGTAGTTGGTGTGAACGGTGTGAGTTGTGCTGTAGTCGGTGTGAACGGTGCGGGATGTGCTGTAGTCGGTGTGAACGGTGCGGGTTGTGCTGTAGTCGGTGTGAACGGTGCGGGATGTGCTGTAGTCGGTGTGAACGGTGTGCGATGTGCTGTAGTCGGTGTGAACGATGTGGGATGTGCTGTAGTCGGTGTGAACGGTGAGGGTTGTGCTGTAGTCGGTGTGAACGGTGTGCGATGTGCTGTAGTCGGTGTGAACGGTGAGGGTTGTGCTGTAGTCGGTGTGAACGGTGTGCGATGTGCTGTAGTCGGTGTGAACGGTGCGGGTTGTGCTGTAGTCGGTGTGAATGGTGCGGGTTGTGCTGTAGTCGGTGTGAACGGAGTGGGTTGTGCTGTAGTCGGTGTGAACGGTGTGGGATGTGCTGTAGTCGGTGTGAACGGAGTGGGTTGTGCTGTAGTAGGTGTGAACGGTGTGCGATGTGCTGTAGTCGGTGTGAACGGTGTGCGATGTGCTGTAGTCGGTGTGAACGGTGTGGGTTGTGCTGTAGTCGGTGTGAACGGTGCGGGTTGTGCTGTAGTAGGTGTGAACGGTGTGCCATGTGCTGTAGTCGGTGTGAACGGTGTGCGATGTGCTGTAGTCGGTGTGAACGGTGTGCGATGTGCTGTAGTCGGTGTGAACGATGTGGGATGTGCTGTAGTCGGTGTGAACGATGTGGGATGTGCTGTAGTCGGTGTGAACGGTGTGCGATGTGCTGTAGTCGGTGTGAACGATGCGGGATGTGCTGTAGTCGGTGTGAACGGTGCGGGATGTGCTGTAGTCGGTGTGAACGGTGTGGGTTGTGCTGTAGTCGGTGTGAACGGTGTGGTTTGTGCTGTAATCGGTGTGAACGGTGCGGGTTGGGCTGTAGTCTGTGTGAATGGTGTGCAATGTGCTGTAGTCGGTGTGAACAGTGCAGGTTGTGCTGTAGTCGGTGTGAACAATGTGGGATGTGCTGTAGTCGGTGTGAACGGTGCGGGTTGTGCTGTAATCGGTGTGAACGGTGCGGGTTGTGCTGTAATCGGTGTGAATGGTGCGGGTTGTGCTGTAGTCGGTGTGAACGGTGCGGGTTGTGCTGTAGTCAGTGTGAACGGTGTGCGATGTGCTGTAGTCGGTGTGAACGGTGCGGGTTGTGCTGTAGTCGGTGTGAACGGTGCGGGATGTGCTGTAGTCGGTGTGATCGGTGCGGGTTTTGCTGTAGTCGGTGTGAACGGAGTGGGTTGTGCTGTAGTCGGTGTGAACGGTGTGAGTTGTGCTGTAGTCAGTGTGAACGGTGTGTGATGTGCTGTAGTCGGTGTGAACAGTGCAGGTTGTGCTGTAGTCGGTGTGAACGATGTGGGATGTGCTGTAGTCGGTGTGAACGGTGCGGGTTGTGCTGTAATCGGTGTGAACGGTGCGGGTTGTGCTGTAATCGGTGTGAATGGTGCGGGTTGTGCTGTAGTCGGTGTGAACGGTGCGGGTTGTGCTGTAGTCAGTGTGAACGGTGTGCGATGTGCTGTAGTTGGTGTGAACGGTGCGGGTTGTGCTGTAGTCGGTGTGAACGGTGCGGGATGTGCTGTAGTCGGTGTGATCGGTGCGGGTTTTGCTGTAGTCGGTGTGAACGGAGTGGGTTGTGCTGTAGTCGGTGTGAACGGTGTGAGTTGTGCTGTAGTCAGTGTGAACGGTGTGTGATGTGCTGTAGTTGGTGTGAACGGTGCGGGTTGTGCTGTAGTCGGTGTGATCGGTGCGGGTTGTGCTGTAGTCGGTGTGATCGATGCGGGTTTTGCTGTAGTCGGTGTGATCGATGCGGGTTTTGCTGTAGTCGGTATGAACGGTGTGAGTTGTGCTGTAGTCGGTGTGAACTGTGTGGGTTGTGCTGTAGTTGGTGTGAACGGTACGGGTTGTGCTGTAGTCGGTTTGAACGGTGTGGGATGTGCTGTAGTCGGTGTGAACGGTGTGGGATGTGCTGTAGTCGGTGTGAACGGTGTGGGTTGTGCTGTAGTCGGTGTGAACGGTGCGGGTTGTGCTGTAGTCGGTGTGAACGGTGTGGGATGTGCTGTAGTCGGTGTGAACGGTGTGGGATGTGCTGTAGTCGGTGTGAACGGTGCAGGTTGTGCTGTAGTCGGTGTGAACGGTGTGGGATGTGCTGTAGTCGGTGTGAACGGAGTGGGTTGTGCTGTAGTCGGTGTGAACGGTGTGCGATGTGCTGTAGTCGGTGTGAACGGTGTGCGATGTGCTGTAGTCGGTGTGAACGGTGCGGGTTGTGCTGTAGTAGGTGTGAACGGTGTGCGATGTGCTGTAGTCGGTGTGAACGATGTGGGATGTGCTGTAGTCGGTGTGAACGATGCGGGATGTGCTGTAGTCGGTGTGAACGATGCGGGATGTGCTGTAGTCGGTGTGAACGGTGCGGGTTGTGCTGTAGTCGGTGTGAACGGTGCGGGTTGTGCTGTAGTCGGTGTGAACGGTGTGCGATGTGCTGTAGTCGGTGTGAACGATGTGGGATGTGCTGTAGTCGGTGTGAACGGTGTGGATTGTGCTGTAGTCGGTGTGAACGATGTGGCATGTGCTGTAGTCAGTGTGAACGGTGTGGGTTGTGCTGGAATCGGTGTGAACGGTGCAGGTTGTGCTGTAGTCTGTGTGAATGGTGTGCAATGTGCTGTAGTCGGTGTGAACGGTGCAGGTTGTGCTGTAGTCGGTGTGAACAGTGCGGGTTGTGCTGTAGTCAGTGTGAACGGTGTGCGATGTGCTGTAGTCGGTGTGAACGGTGCGGGATGTGCTGTAGTCGGTGTGATCGGTGCGGGTTTTGCTGTAGTCGGTGTGAACGGAGTGGGTTGTGCTGTAGTCGGTGTGAACGGTGTGAGTTGTGCTGTAGTCAGTGTGAACGGTGTGCGATGTGCTGTAGTTGGTGTGAACGGTGCGGGTTGTGCTGTAGTCGGTGTGAACGGTGCGGGTTGTGCTGTAGTCAGTGTGAACGGTGTGCGATGTGCTGTAGTTGGTGTGAACGGTGCGGGTTGTGCTGTAGTCGGTGTGAACGGTGCGGGATGTGCTGTAGTCGGTGTGATCGGTGCGGGTTTTGCTGTAGTCGGTGTGAACGGAGTGGGTTGTACTGTAGTCGGTGTGAACGGTGTGAGTTGTGCTCTCGTCAGTGTGAACGGTGTGCGATGTGCTGTAGTTGGTGTGAACGGTGCGGGTTGTGCTGTAGTCGGTGTGATCGGTGCGGGTTGTGCTGTAGTCGGTGTGAACGGAGCGGGTTGTGCTGTAGTCGGTGTGATCGATGCGGGTTTTGCTGTAGTCGGTGTGATCGATGCGGGTTTTGCTGTAGTCGGTGTGATCGATGCGGGTTTTGCTGTAGTCGGTGTGAACGGAGTGGGTTGTGCTGTAGTCGGTGTGAACGGTGTGAGTTGTGCTGTAGTCGATGTGATCGATGCGGGTTTTGCTGTAGTCGGTGTGAACGGTGTAGGTTGTGCTGTAGTCAGTGTGAACGGTGTGCGATGTGCTGTAGTTGATGTGAGCGGTGCGGGTTGTGCTGTAGTCGGTGTGAACGGTGCGGGTTGTGCTGTAGTTGGTGTGAACGGTGTGGGTTGTGCTGTAGTCGGTGTGAACGGTGTGAGTTGTGCTGTAGTTGGTGTGAACGGTGCGGGTTGTGCTGTAGTCGGTGTGAACTGTGTGGGTTGTGCTGTAGTCGGTGTGAATGGTGAGTGTTGTGCTGTAGTCGGTATGAACGGTGTGCGATGTGCTGTCGTCAGTGTGAACGGTGTGAGTTGTGCTGTAGTCTGTGTGAACGGTACAGGTTGTGCTGTAGTCGGTGTGAATGGTGTGGGATGTGCTGTAGTCGGTGTGAACGGTGTGGGTTGTGCTGTAGCCGGTTTGAACGGTGCGGGATGTGCTGTAGTCGGTGTGAACGTTGTGATTGTGCTGTAGTCAGTGTGAAAGGTGCGGGTTGTGCTGTTGTTGGTGTGAACGGTGTGCGATGTGCTGTAGTCGGTGTGAACGGTGCGGGATGTGCTGTAGTCGGTGTGAACGGTGTGCGATGTGCTGTAGTCGGTGTGAACGGTGTGGGATGTGCTGTAGTCGGTGTGAACGGTGTGCGATGTGCTGTAGTCGGTGTGAACGGTGTGAGTTGTGCTGTAGTCGGTGTGAACGGTGTGGGACGTGCTGTAGTCGGTGTGAAAGGTGCGGGTTGTGCTGTAGTCGGTGTGAACGGTGTGGGATGTGCTGTAGTCGGTGTGAACGGTGTGGGATGTGCTGTAGTCGGTGTGAAAGGTGCGGGTTGTGCTGTAGGCTGTGTGAACGGTGTGGGTTGTGCTGTAGTCGGTGTGAACGGTGTGCGATGTGCTGTAGTTGGTGTGAAAGGTGCGGGTTGTGCTGTAGTCGGTGTGAACGATGTGGGATGTGCTGTAGTCGGTGTGAACGGTGCGGGATGTGCTGTAGTCGGTGTGAACGGTGCGGGATGTGCTGTAGTCGGTGTGAACGGTGTGCGATGTGCTGTAGTCGGTGTGAACGGTGTGGGATGTGCTGTAATCGGTGTGAACGGTGCGGGTTGTGCTGTAGTCGGTGTGATCGGTGCGGGATGTGCTGTAGTCGGTGTGAACGGTGTGCGATGTGCTGTAGTCGGTGTGAACGGTGTGCGATGTGCTGTAGTCGGTGTGAACGGTGTGGGATGTGCTGTAGTCGGTGTGAACGGTGCGGGTTGTGCTGTAGTCGGTGTGAACGGTGTGCGATGTGCTGTAGTCGGTGTGAACGATGTGGGATGTGCTGTAGTCGGTGTGAACGGTGTGCGATGTGCTGTAGTCGGTGTGAACGATGTGGGATGTGCTGTAGTCGGTGTGAACGGTGTGGGATGTGCTGTAGTCGGTGTGAACGGTGTGAGTTGTGCTGTAATCGGTGTGAACGGTGTGGGATGTGCTGTAGTCGGTGTGAAAGGAGTGGGTTGTGCTGTAGTCGGTGTGAACGGTGTGGGATGTGCTGTAGTCGGTGTGAACGGTGCGGGATGTGCTGTAGTCGGTGTGAACGGTGTGGGATGTGCTGTAGTCGGTGTGAACGGTGCGGGATGTGCTGTAGTCGGTGTGAACGGTGTGAGTTGTGCTGTAATCGGTGTGAACGGTGTGGGTTGTGTGGTACTTATGGACTAGCAGCAGGAGATGGCAATTCAGTCCCTAAAGCCTGCTCTGGTAATCAGCGTGACCTTTGTTGACGTTTTCTTGGCCTCAACTCCGTTCCTACCTGCTCCCCACAGCCTGCAATTATGACTAAATAAAAACTGTCTGTTTCCTCGAACGTAGTGAATATTCCAGCGTGCACAGCTCTCAAGGATAGTGAGCTGCAGAAATGCAAGGTCAAGTACAGGTGGAAATTATAAAATGAATTGCAGAACTCTTAGGAGTATTAATATGTCTAGAACATAGAACATTACAGGCCCATCGACCCTCGATTGTGTGCCGACCTGTGGACCAATCTGAAGCCCATCTAACCAACCCTATTCTATTTACATCCATATTTTTATCCAATGACCATTTAAATGCCCTTAAAGCTTGCGAATCTACTGCTGTTGCAGGTAGGCCATTCCACACTCCTACTACTCTCTGAGGAAAGAAATTACCTCTGACATCTGTCCTATATCTAACACCCCTCAGTTTAAAGCCACATCCCCTTGCGTTGGCCATCACCATCCAAGGAAAAAGGCTCTCCCTGTCCACCCTATCTAATCCTCTGATTATCTTCTACGTCTCAATTAGGTTACTTTTCAACCTTGTTCTCTCTAATGAAAACAGCCTCAAATCTCTCAACCTTTTCTTATATAAGACCTTCCCTCCATACCAGGCAACATCCCAGTAAATCTCCTTTGCACCCTTTCCAAAGTTTCCACATCCTTCCCATGATGTGGTAACCCAAACTGTACACAATACTCCAAGTGTGGCCGCACCAGCATGATCTCGTGGCTCTGAAACTCAATCCCTCTACCAGTGAAAGCTAACACACCGTACACCTTCTTAACAACTCTATCAACCTGGGCTGCAAAGAGAAGGGATCTATGTACATGGATACCAAGATCTCTCTGCTCATCCACACTACCAAGAATCTTAGCATTAGCCCTGTACTCTCTATTCCAGTTGCTCCTTCCAAAATGATTCACCTCACACTTTTCCACATTAAACTCAATTTCCCACCTCTCAACCCAGCTCTGTACTTTATCTATGTCCCTCTGTAACTTGCAATATCCTTCAGTATTATCCACAACTCCACCAACCGTACAGTCATCCACAAATTTACTATCCCAACCTTCTACGCCCTCATCCAGGTCATTCATAAAAATTCAAACAGCAGTGGCCCGAAAACAGATCCTTGCGGTACCCCACTGGTAACTGGACTCCAGGATGAACATTTCCCATCAACCGCCACCCTCTGTCTTCTTTCAGCTAGCTAATTTCTAATCCAAACCGCTAAATCACCCACAATCCCATGCCTCCACATTTTGTACAATTGCCTACTGTGGGGAACCTTATCAAACCCCTTACTAAAATCCATATACACCACATCAACCACTTTACCCTCATCCACCTGTTTAGTCACCTTCTCAAAGAACTCAATAAGGTTTGTGAGGCACGACCTACCCTTCACAAAACCATGCTGACTATCCCTAATCAAATTATTATTTTCTAGATGATTATAAAGCCTATCTCTTATAACCTTTTCCAACACTTGGCCACAACTGAAGTAAGGATCACTGGTTTATAATTACCATGGTTGTCTCTCCTCCTCTTCTTGAACAAGGGAACCTCATTTGCTATCCTCCAGTCTTCTGGCACTATTCCTGTAGACAATGACGACATAAAGATCAAAGCCAAAGGCTCTGCAATCTCCTCCCTGGCTTCCCAGAGAATCAGAGGATAAATCCCATCCAGCCATGGGGACCTATCCACTTTCACACTTTCTTGTAGCCATGTGGTGAGTCCAGCTGATTTCTGGTCAATGGTAACCCCAAGGATGTTGACAGTGGGGGATTCAGTGATGGTAATATCATTGAATGTCAAGGGGCAGTGGTTAAGAATGTCTCTTGTTGGTTAGCCTGAATGTTACCTGCCACTTATCAACCTAAGCCTGGATATTGTCCACACATTTGAGCATGAACTGCTTCAGTATCTGAGGAGTTGCAAATGGTGTTGAACACTATGCAATCATCGGCAAACATCCCCACCTCTGACGGGGGAAGGCCATTGATGAAGCAGCAGAAGACGGTTGGGCCAAGGACACTGCACTGAGAGACT
Source organism: Hemiscyllium ocellatum (assembly GCF_020745735.1). Classification (NCBI taxonomy): domain Eukaryota; kingdom Metazoa; phylum Chordata; class Chondrichthyes; order Orectolobiformes; family Hemiscylliidae; genus Hemiscyllium; species Hemiscyllium ocellatum. The sequence goes on along the minus strand of NC_083410.1, from coordinate 1,158,629 downwards.
TCGGCAGAGATATCCTGGAACTGAGATGACTGACCCACCACAAACACAACCATCTTCCTTTGGGACAGGTCAACTCTAACCGGCTGAGTGTTTGCCCCCTGATACCCATTGATTCCACTTTTGCCAGAGTTCCATGATGCCACACTCAAGTGAAGCCTTGATGTCAAGGGCTGTGTGTGTTACAGTCAATGGTGCGGTTTGATGCTGTATGTGTTGCAGTGAATGGTGCAGTTTGATGCTGTGTGTATTACAGTCAATGGTGCGGTTTGATGCTGTGTGTATTACAGTCAATGGTGCGGTTTGATGCTGTGTGTGTTACAGTCAATGGTGCGGTTTGATGCTGCGTGTGTTGCAGTGAATGGTGCAGTTTGATGCTGTGTGTATTACAGTCAATGGTGCGGTTTGATGCTGCTTGTGTTATAGTCAATGGTGCGGTTTGATGTTGTGTGGTTATAGTCAATGGTGCGGTTTGATGCTGTGTGTGTTACTGTCAGTGGTGCGGTTTGATGCTGTGTGATTATAGTCAATGGTGCGGTTTGATGCTGTGTGTGTTACAGTCAATGGTGCGGTTTGATGCTGTGTGTGTTACAGTCAATGGTGCGGTTTGATGCTGTGTGATTATAGTCAATGGTGCGGTTTGATGCTGTGTGTGTTACTGTCAGTGGTGCGGTTTGATGCTGTGTGATTATAGTCAATGGTGCGGTTTGATGGTGTGTGTGTTACTGTCAGTGGTGCGGTTTGATGCTGTGTGATTATAGTCAATGGTGCAGTTTGATGCTGTGTGTGTTACAGTCAATGGTGCGGTTTGATCTGTGTGTGTTACAGTCAATGGTGCAGTTTGATGCTGCGTGTGTTACAGTCAATGGTGCGGTCTGATGCTGTGTGTGTTACAGTCAATGGTGCGGTTTGATGCTGTGTGTATTACAGTCAATGGTGCGGTTTGATCTGTGATTATAGTCAATGGTGCAGTTTGCTGTGTGTGTTACAGTCAATGGTGTGGTTTGATGCTGTGTGATTATAGTCAATGGTGCGGTTTGATGCTGTGTGTGTTACAGTCAATGGTGCGGTTTGATCTGTGTATGTTACAGTCAATGGTGCAGTTTGATCTGTGTGTGTTACAGTCAATGGTGCGGTTTGATGCTGTGTGTTACAGTCAATGGTGCGGTTTGATCTGTGTGTTACAGTCAATGGTGCGGTTTGATGCTGTGTGTTACAGTCAATGGTGCGGTTTGATGCTGTGTGTGTTACTGTCAATGGTGCGGTTTGATGCTGTGTGATTATAGTCAATGGTGCAGTTTGATGCTGTGTGTTATTGTCAATGGTGCGGTTTGATGCTGCGTGTGTTACAGTCAATGGTGCGGTTTGATCTGTGTATGTTACAGTCAATTGTGCGGTTTGATGCTGTGTGTGTTACAGTCAATGGTGCGGTTTGATGCTGTGTGATTATAGTCAATGGTGCGGTTTGATGCTGTGTGTGTTACAGTCAATGGTGCGGTTTGATGCTGCGCGTGTTACAGGCAGTGGTGCGGTTTGATGCTGTGTGTATTAAAGTCAATGGTGCGGTTTGATCTGTGTGTGTTACAGTCAATGGTGCAGTTTGATGCTGTGTGATTATAGTCAATGGTGTGGTTTGATGCTGTGTGATTATAGTCAATGGTGCAGTTTGATCTGTGTGTGATTATAGTCAATGGTGCGGTTTGATGCTGTGTGTGTTACAGTCAATGGTGCGGTTTGATGCCCTGTGATTATAGTCAATGGTGCGGTTTGATGCTGTGTGTGTTACAGTCAATGGTGCAGTTTGATCTGTGTGTGTTACAGTCAATGGTGCGATTTGATGCTGTGTGTTACAGTCAATGGTGCGGTTTGATGATGTGTGTGTTACAGTCAATGGTGCGGTTTGATCTGTGTGTGTTACAGTCAATGGTGCAGTTTGATCTGTGTGTGTTACAGTCAATGGTGCGGTTTGATGCTGTGTTACAGTCAATGGTGCGGTTTGATGCTGTGTGTGTTACAATCAATGGTGCGGTTTGATGCTGTGTGATTATAGTCAATGGTGCAGTTTGATGCTGTGTGTTACTGTCAATGGTGCGGTTTGATGCTGCGTGTGTTACAGTCAATGGTGCGGTTTGATCTGTGTATGTTACAGTCAATGGTGCAGTTTGATCTGTGTGTGTTACAGTCAATTGTGCGGTTTGACGCTGTGTGTGTTACAGTCAATGGTGCAGTTTGATCTGTGTGTGTTACAGTCAAAGGTGCGGTTTGATGCTGCATGTGTTACAATCAATGGTGCGGTTTGATGCTGTGTGATTATAGTCAATGGTGCGGTTTGATCTGTGTGTGTTACAGTCAATGGTGTGGTTTGATGCTGTGTGTGTTACAGTCCATGGTGCGGTTTGATGCATGTGTTACAGTCAATGGTGCGGTTTGATCTGTGTGTGTTACAGGCAGTGGTGCGGTTTGATGCTGTGTATGTTACAGTCAATGGTGCGGTTTGATGCTGCGTGTGTTACAGTCAATGGTGCGGTTTAATGCTGCGTGTGTTACAGTCAATGGTGCAGTTTGATGCTGCGTGTGTTACAGTCAATGGTGCAGTTTGATGCTGCGTGTGTTACAGTCAGTGGTGCAGTTTGATGCTGCGTGTGTTACAGTCAATGGTGCGGTTTGATGCTGTGTGTGTTACAGTCAATGGTGCAGTTTGATGCTGCGTGTGTTACAGTCAATGGTGCAGTTTGATGCTGTGTGTGTTACAGTCAATGGTGCGGTTTGATGCTGTGTGTGTTACAGTCAGTGGTGCGGTTTGATGCCGTGTACGTTACAATAAATGATGCAGTTGGATTCTATATTTTGCGGTAGATGTTGCAGCTTGGTGCTGTGTTGCAAGGAATGGTGCCTATTGATGGTTTGTATTCCAGTGAGTGGGAGACTGTAGCTTTGGGTTTCCTTAACCCTCACATTGTTAGCTCTTTCTGTTTGTAGGTGGTTGAGGAGACGTATCTTGTGCTGAAAGATTACGGATTCCGTTTTGCACGGCGTGGTCCTGTCTATGTCAAGGGCAAAGGTGAGCTCATTACTTATTTCATGAAAGGTCGAGAGAAGCAAGGTTCCTTCATCAACAGCTCGTCTGTCACCCTGCCTCATCAGGTGGTGGAGAATGCATGAGGACTCACATCACATCACTCTGGCCCAGGGCTCCACTCGCTGTAACAACAAGGCTCAGAAGAGGTTCCCAGACAGGAGCAGCGTACTTGAGTGTACAAAGAAGACAAAAGCCACAAAGTACAGTTTCAGTATGTGTGGCAAAAGTTTGAGATGAGCGGGTATGACTCCAACTGCTTTCTGTCACTGCTGCCGTTTTCTGGGGCAAAATAGGGCCCAAATCTGGAATGATCTCAAACCTATCGTCTGAATCTCAAACTTGTTTTTGAATGTGGCTGCAGAGAAACTACAACCTGCAGTAGTAACTTAGCACAAACTCTTGACAAGCGAAAGTGACCTGTAGCCAACACAACTGAAGGAGGACAATCAGAGACTGGGTTCATGTGTTTACTTTTGTTGTGGTTCTGTTCGCCGAGCTGGGAATTTGTGTTCTCACAAACTTTGTTTACTTTTGTGTTTTACTGTCTCCTGCATTGGCTGTTGATTTTACAATACATTAGCCTCTGAAGGTGCATTCTATGAAAACAGTCCAAGTGATTTTAATATCCTATTGTACATGTTGTATGGCCTGTAGTGATTTAAGTGATTTCACCTCTGACCCTCCTGGTCTGTATGACTTTCCTGCTACTGCTTTACATTGATTTATTTATATATATCTATGTAAAGATTTGATATGACTGTAAGCACAGGTTTGAACGGTTAAAATGTTCTACTTTGTGTCTATACCTCAAGTGGTAGGAATATTTGTTCTCACCATCCAGTCATGGCAGGTATTGGTGTGAAGACCACTCACCAACTGGAACAGCTTTATCTTCTCAAGACTATCAAAAGTCTCTGCTTGGAAAACCCCCATCATCATACTTGTTCCAGCCCCAACATTATCATTTTCACTGGCACTTCCTGACCACATTGAAGACCTGAAACTGCCATATTGCAGCCTAGGCCCTGTGTATTGTAGACCTATTGGTACTTGACCCAGTGCCAGCAGCAGCATTGACTGACAGGAGCACCTGCCCTCAAGTCAAATTTGGTTTGACTAGGATCATTGAGTGTAACGTATTGCTTTAAAAACATTTGGATTTCAAAATGTGATAGCATTTGGAGCATAGTGATGTGATGAATGAGGAGCTAATCTGTTGATAGTGGAAAGCATGTTGATCGGAACCTAGAACACACCGCTCTTTAAAGAGTGCCAGGTTTTTAAACATTCATACTCACTAGAGTGGAAGAGTCAGTTGAAAATGAGTGGGAAAAATCTCAGATCAGCCAGGTGACGTGATGAAGAATCCTGAGCAGCAAGTGAAACGTTGGTGTACGTTTGGAATTGTGGACCTTATTGTGTTTGCAACTGAAATGATTGATGCTTCAATTGTCAAGTAGCCTGGTGCTGAACAATTTCACACCTGTTTCTGTTGCTAGTTATTCTCTCCTCTGGATAGAGAATAGACATCATCACTTTGGAATCCAAGGACAGAAAGTAATCAGATAAAATTCTTGAGTATTGCGAATGAAGGGGAGCCTGGAGTGAGAGTTTAGTGTTGATTTAGGATGAGTTGGGATAAGCAGGAATAAGCAATAAGTGGAGAGGCCAAAAGAATGAAAACATTTGGGGTTATGCAAAACATTCATTCAAACTTTGAGCAGGTCATAAGTGAAATCTGTAGTGTAGAGTTGGTGGTGGTGGTTTAAACGCAGTGACTGCAAATCTGAGTTTTTGGTGATACTGAGATGGTTTTGGCCAAAGAAAGTTCCCATTATACTTTTGTAATCAGAAATATCAGAATTAGTGTAAAAGTAAAATTACCAAGTCATGGCTCTGCTCTCTCATTAGAGACACAACTGGTTGCAGTTTTACCTGAGGGTTGTCATGCTGCAGGTGAGGAAAGAAATTGAGAAGGAAAATGGTAACCCTCAACTAGTATGGGAGTTGAACCCACACTGTTAGTGTCACTGTGTATTCAGCTAAACTGACTCCCGCTCAAAATTAGTGTGTAAGGTCCTCAATGAGGCTGGTGTCGAATCGATTTCAACAGTGGTTTGAATGTTTAATTATTTCAATAGCTGATAGATAAAATTGCTTTCATTTAATAAGTGCGTTAAATAGCACCCCACAAACAAATAGTGCTTCCTCTATGGTGGTGTTGTGCCCAGCATAAGGGAACCTCAGCCTATTTTGTGGGAAACCTGCATTTGGGAATGTTACTGACATAGTTTGAAAGGGTCACACTAAGGATGCCAAAGTCAGGGATTACAGATCCAGAACCATTTCCTGTTTTGGTTAAGTGAGATGGGGAAAGGAAGAATATCAGTCACCTTCTCCAAACCAAACATCACTGTACAAGCTTTGTAAAGTCTCTATTAAATTATTCCACCAACTTAGAATGGAACAATCCTTGCCTGTTATAACCTCGACAATTCTTAGTTAAAATACTTGTAGGTTTGTACCATACTATTTATTGAACTGAAGAGGGGAGCAGTTATCTCAGCGGTGTCAATGAATAAGCAGTTGAAACACAGGCATGTACATCATTGCAGCAGAGAAAGCAGGCAGTATGATCAACTGATAAGACAAGTAAGTGCTATAAATCTATCGATTGTCAGATATTTCATTTAATTGGGAGTCACACCATGACGAAACCAAGAACTATCAGTGAGTCCAGTTAAAACGGTAAAAGTGATTTGGGGATCATCACTGAATGGTGAAATAGCCCTCGTCTGCTCCAACTCTGCTGGACAGTACAGCACTCCCTTAGTACTAATTCTCCAGCAGCTGAGTATTGCCCTCAGTACACCCCCTCCAATAGGCTGGCTATTCCCCTCTACAAGCACTGTCTGAATTGTGTGCTCAAATCTCTGGAGTGACTTTTGAACCTTTTTGTAGAAAACTCCTGCAATATCCCCTTCGCAAAAGCTGACCCTTATTCCAGTTTGAACAAGAAATATAAAGTGGTTAATACAGAATCATTCATCTCTTTTATTTAGGAATAATTCAAAACTTCAAGATCAATCCTACTTGCGTTCTGTTCCATAGCCTCTTTTGTAATGTGGTAGTTGAAGACTGTAGCACTCACTGCCTGGAAGGACTGGCTGAACGGTGTACTGCAGAGAGACAGCTGCTTGATACAACTGCTTCTTGTTGCATCTTCAAGCTGTTAAATACTCGGTGAAGCTCCATGTTTTGGAAGAGTTGCTGATAACTTTCTAACTTTGTCCTCATGGATTCTGAATCTTCTGCTGGTGCAAAGTAAGGCAGTTACAGTGAGAAAGACATATATAAACCCTTGCACTTTTCACTCTCAGAATCTCAGAAATATTACATAGAACATAGAGCAATACAGCACAGAATCAGGCCCTTCGGTCCACGATGTTGTGCCGAACATTTGTCCTAGTTTAAGCACCTATCCATGTACCTATCCAATTGCCACTTAAAGGTCACCAATGATTCTGACTCTACCCAGAGAGTGGTGGGGGCATGGAATGCACTGCCTGTGGGAGTGGCAAAGAACCTACCCCTGACATCCCCCCTATACCTTCCACCCTTCACCTTAAATTTATGTCCCCTGTGTACCCGGGGAAAAAGTCTCTGACTGTCTACTCTTTCTATTCCCCAGATCATCTTATAAACCTCTATCAAGTCACCCCTCATCCTTCGCCATTCCAATGAGAAAAGGCCTAGCACTCTCAACCTATCCTCGAACGACCTATTCTCCATTCCAGGCAACAGCCTGGTAAATTTCCTCTGCACCCTCTCCAAAGCTTCCACATCTTTCCTAAAGTGAGGCGACCAGAACTGCACACAGTACTCCAAATGTGGCCTTACCAAGGTCCTGTACAGCTGCAACATCACCTCACGACTCTTGCATTCAATCCCTCTGCTAATGAACGCGAATACACCATAGGCCTTCTTACAAGCTCTAGCCACCTTAGTGGCAACTTTCAAAGAGCTATGAACATAGACCCCAAGATCCCTCTGCTCCTCCACCTTACTAAGAACCCTACCGTTAACCCTGTATTCCACATTCGTATTTGTCCTTCCAAAATGGACAACCTCACACTTGACAGGGTTGAATTCCATCTGCCACTCCTCAGCCCAGCTCTGCATCATATCTAAGTCCCTTTGCAGCTGACAACAGCCCTCCTCACTATCCACAACTCCATCTATCTTCGTATCGTCTGCAAATGTATTGACCCACCTTTCGACTCCGTCTTCCAAGTCATTAATAAAAATTTAAAAAAGCAGAGGACCCAGAACTGATCCCTGCAGAACTCCACTTGTAACTGGGCTCCAGGCTGAATATTTACCATCTACCATCACTCTCTGACTTCGACCGGTTAGCCAGTTCTCTATCCAACTGGCCAAATTTCCCACTATCTCATGCCTCCTGACTTTCCACATAAGCCTACCATGGGGAACCTTATCAAATGCCTTACTAAAATCCATGTACACTACATCCACTGCTCTACCCTCATCCACATGCTTGGTCACCTCCTCAAAGAATTCAATAAGACTTGTAAGGCAAGACCTACCCTTCACAAATCTGTGCTGGCTGTCCCTAATCAAGCAGTGTCTTTCCAGATACTCATAAATCCTATCCCTCAGTACCCTTTCCATTACTTTGCCTACCACCGAAGTAAGACTAACTGGCCTGTAATTCCTGGAGTTATCCCTATTCCCTTTTTTGAACAGGGGCACAACATTCGCCGCTCTCCAGTCCCCTGGTACCACCCCCGTTGACAGTGAAGACGAAAAGATCATTGCCAACGGCTCTGCAATTTCCTCTCTTGCTTCCCACATAATCCTAGTGCAAAAGATGGCAATTTAACCCATCATGTCTATTCAAACAATCCCACTGTCCAGCACTTGGCCCATTGCTTTCATGTTATGACATTGCTCATCCACATGCTTTTTAAAAGATTGAGAGATTGAGAGATTTCCCACCTCCACTACTCTCACAGGCAGTGTATACTAGATTCCCACCAACCTCGGTGAAAATTCTTTTCCTCAAATCCCTTCTGAACCTCCTGCCTTTCAGCTTAAAATTATGTTCCCTTGTCACTGACCTGTCAACTAAGGGGACAGCTGCTTTATATCCACCTGATCCATGACCCCTCAATCTTATATTCCTCAATCAGGTCTCATCTTAGCCTTCTCTGCTCTAAAGAAAACAACCTGATCTTATCCAAGGGCTTATGCTCGAAACGTCGAATTCTCTATTCCTGAGATGCTGCCTGACCTGCTGTGCTTTGACCAGCAACACATTTGCAGCTGTGATCTTATCCAGCCTCCACAAAGTGAAGCCATTCCATCCCAAGCCACACCCCAGTGAATCTCTTCTGTATCCACCTCCACTGCAATTAGTAACTCCAGCTGTGGCCTGTATAGCTTCAACATAATCTCCCTGCTCCCATAATCTATGCTGTGACTGATAAAGGCACATCTCATATGCTTTCTTAACCTCCTTATTTACCTGTCCTGCCACTTTCAGGAATCTGTGTACAAGGATCTTAAGATCCTTATGTTCCTCCGAGTTGCCTAGTGCCTCGCATTCCCTCGTCTTGTTACTACTTCACACTTTTAAGAATTAAATTCTGTTTGCCACTGACCTGCCAACTTGACCAATCAGTCTGTGTCCTCCTGTAACTTCCTCATGGTCAATCACGTGGCCAATCCTCATGTAATCCACAAACTGATTTATCATCCGTCTCACATTTTCTTCTGTATTTTTTGTGAATATCATGAACAAACAACTCAGCACTGATCACAGTGACACATTAGTATGCACCAGCTTTCAATCACACACCGCCTTCTACTGCCACCCTCTGTCTCCGTCTAGTAAACCAATACTGTAATTAATTTGCCAAGTTACCCAGATCCCATGTACTTTTAGAACATAGAACATTACAGTGCAGTACAGGCCCTCAATGTTGTGCTGACTTGCGGAACCAATCTGAAGCCTATCTATCCTACACTATTCCATTTTCATCCATATGTCAATCCAATACCCATTTAAATGCCCTTAAAGTTGGCCAGTCTACTACTGTTGCAGGCAGGCTATTCCATGCCCCTACTACTCTGAGTAAAGATACTACCTCTGACATCTGTCCTATATCTATCACCCTTCAATTTAAAGCTATGTCTCCTCATGCTGGCCATCACCATCCGAGGAAAAAGGCTCTCACTTTCCACCCACCTAACCCGCTCTCAATTAAATCACCTCTCAACAAAAACAGCCTCAAGTCCCTCAGCCTTTTCTCATACAAACTTCCCTTCGTTCCAGGCAACATCCCAGTAAGTGTCCTCTGAATGCTTTCCAAAGCTTCCACATCCTTCCTATAATACCAGAACGGTACACAATACTCCAAGTACAGCTGCAGCATGGCCTCATAGCACTGAAACTCAATCCCTCTACCAACAAAAGCTAGCACATCGTATGCCTTCTTAATAACCCTGTCAAACTGGGTGGCAACTTTCAGGGATCTATGTGCACGGACAGCGAGATCTCTCTGCTCATCGACTACCAAGAATCTTACCATTAGCCCAGTCAACTATTCTCGTTGCACCTTCCAAAGTGAATCATCTCACACTTTTCCACATTAAACTCCATTTGCCACCTCTCAACCCAGTTCTGCAGCTTATCTATATCCCTCTGTAACCTGCAACATCCTTCTGCATTATCCACAATGCTACCAATCGTAGTGTCATCCGCAAATTTGCTAACCCATCCTTCTAAGCCCACATCTGGGTCATTTATAAAAATGACAAACAGCCGTGGCCCCAAAACAGATCCTTGCAGTACTTCACTAGTAACGGAACTCCAGGATGAACATTTCCCATCAACCACCACCCTGTCTTCTTTCAGCTAGCCAATTTCTGATCCAAATCACTAATTCACCCTCCATCCCATGCCTCCATATTTTATGCAATAGCCTACCGTGGGGAACCTTATCAAACGCCTTACTGAAATCCATATACACCACATCAACTGCTTTCTCCTCATCCATCTGTTTGGTCACCTTCTCAAAGAACTCAATAAGGTTCGAGAGGCACGACCTAACCTTCACAAAACTGTGTTGACTATCCCTAATCAACTTATTCCTTTCTAGATAATTATAAATTCTATCACTTATCACCTTTTCCAACACTTTACTCCCAACTGAAGTAAGGCTCATTGGTCTATAATTACCAGGGTTGTCTCTCCTCCCATTCTTGAACTAGGGAACAACATTTGCTATCCTCCAGTCTTCTGGCACTATTCTGGTTGACAATGATGATTTAAAGATCAAAGCCAAAGGCTCTTCAATCTCCTCCCTGGCTTCCCAGAGAATCCCAGGATAAATCCCATCCGGCCCAGGGAACATATCTATTTTCACGCTTTCCAGAATTGCTAACACCTCCTCCTTATGAGCCTCAATCCCATCTAGTCTAGTAGCCTGTATCTCAGTATTCTCCTTGACAACATTGTCTTTTTCCAGTGTAATTACTGATGAAAAATATTCTTTTAGCACCCCTCCTATCTCTTTGGATTCCACTCACAACTTCCTACGACTGTATTTAATTCAAAGTTTGTGAGGAGATTTGTAGCTCGGGTGCTTGTTGTTGCGGTTCTGTTCGCCGAGCTGGGAATTTGTTTTGGAGACGTTTTGTCCCCATCTAGGTGACATCCTCAATGCTTGGGAGCCTCCTGTGAAGCACTTCTGTGATGTTTCCTCCGGCATTTATAGTGGTTTGTCTCTTACGCTTCTGGTTGTCAGTTCCAGCTGTCCGCTGCAGTGGCCGGTGTATTGGGTCCAGGTCGATGTGTTTGTTGATAGAATCTGTGGATGAGTGCCATGCCTCTAGGAATTCCCTGGCTGTTCTCTGTTTGGCTTGTCCTATAATAGTAGTGTTGTCCCAGTCAACCTCATGTTGCTTGTCATCTGCGAGTGTGGCTACTAAGGATAGCTGGTCGTGTCGTTTCGTGGCTAGTTGGTGTTCATGGATGTGGATCGTTAGCTGTCTTCCTGTTTGTCCTATGTAGTGTTTTGTGCAGTCCTTATATAGGATTTTCTACACGACGTTGGTTTTGCTCATGCTGTGTATCGGGTCCTTTGTCCTGGTGAGTTGTTGTCTGAGAGTGGCTGTTGGTTTGTGTGCTGTTATGAGTCCTAGTGGTCGCAGCAGTCTGGCTGTCTGGCCACTGCAGCGGACAGCTGGAACTGACGACCAGAAGCGGCAGAGACAAACCACTATAAATGCCGGAGGAAACAACACAGAAGCGCTTCACAGGAGGTTCCCAAGCACTGAGGATGTCACCTAGACAGGGGACGAAATATCTGCAACACAAATCCCCAGCTCGGCAAACAAAACACAACTGTACTTAATTGGCCCTAATCTTTCTCTAGTCATTCTTTTATTCCTGACATATCTATAAAAAGGTTGAGGGTTTTCCTTTATCCTATGTGAGAATGACTTCTCATATCCCCTCCTGGCTCCTCTGAGCTCTCTCTTTAGGTCTTTCCTGGCTAACTTGCAACTCTCAAGCGCCTGAACCGAGCCTTCATGAACCATCCTAACATAAGCCTTCTTATTCCTCTTGACAAGAGATTCAACTTCTTTAATACACCACAGCTCCCTCACTCGACCACTTCCTTCCTTCCTGACAGGTACATACTTATCAAGCACATGCAGTAGCTGTTCCTTGAATAAGCTCCACATTTCAATTGTGCCCATCCCCTGCAGTTTCCTTCCCCATCCTATGCATCCTAAATCTTGCCTAATTGCATCATAATTGCCTTTCCCCCAGCAATAATTCTTGCCCTGCGGTATGTACCTCTCCCTTTCCATCGCTCAAGTAAACATAACTGAAGTCTGGTCACTATCACCAAAGTGCTCACCTACATCCAAATCTAACACCTGGCCGCGTTCATTCCCCAGTACCAAATCCAATGTAACCTCGCCCCTAGTTGGCCTGGTTACATACTGTGTAAGGAAACCCTCCTGCATATATTGGACAAAAACTGACCCACCTAAAGTACTTGGAACTATAGTATTCCCAGTCAATATTTGGAAAGTTAAAGCCCCCATAACAACTACCTGTCACTCTCACTTCTATCCACAATTATCTTTGCTATCCTTTCCTCTACATCTCTGGAACTATTCGGAGACCTACAGAAACCTCCCAGTAAATAAATCCTCAAATGTTCTTTCTGCCACCATAATACTGTCCTTGACTAGCAATGCCACACCTCCCCTTCTTTTACCATCTTCTCTGTTCTTACCGAAACATCTAAATCCCGGAACCTGCAACAACCATTCCTGTCCCTGCTCTACTCAGGTCTCTGAAATGGCTACAACAGTGAAGTCCCAGGTGCTGCAAGTTCACTCACCTTATTCTGGATGCTCCAGGAATTGAAACCTCAAATTCTGACCTCATTACTCTCAACCTCCTAAACACTGGAACTACAAATTAGGTACCCATCTCCCTGCGGAATTAGTTTAAACCTTCCCAAACAGCATTTGCAAATATCGTCCCCCAGGATATTGGTACCCCTCTGTTCAAGTGTAGACCATTCTGTTCGTAGAGGTCCCACCTACCTCAGAATGAGTCCCATTTATCCAGGGATCCAAATCCCTCCCTCCTGCACCATCCCTGTAGCCACGTGTTCAACTCCTCTCTCTCCCTATTCCTCACCTCGCTAGCACGTGGCACGGATAACAAACCAGAAATAACAACTGTTTGTTCTAGCACCAACCTTCCACCCTAGTTCCCTGAATTTCTGCCTTAAACCCCCATCCCTTTTCTTACCGCTGTGGACCACGACTCGGAGCTGCTCCCTCTCCCCCTCCCGAAAACACAATCCAAGACATCATGAACTGTGGCACCTGGGATTCACCAATGAGTCTCTCTTGTTCCCACAGAACCTCCTATCTGTCCCTCTAACTATGGAGTCCCCAATGACTAATGCTCTGTTCCTCACCCCGCTTCCCTTCTGAGCAACAGGGACAGATTCTGTGCCAGAGACCTGTACCCCACCGATTACCCCTGGTAATTAATCCTCCCCAACAGTATCCAAAACAGTACACTTGTTATTGAGGGGAACGGCCACAGGGATTCCCTGCACTTCCTGCTGGTTCCTTTTCTGTCCCCTGACTGTACCCGTCTGCCTTTTTATTGCAACTGAGGTGTGACTACCTCCTTGTAACTCTTCTCAATAAGCCTCTGCCTCCCGAGTGATCCAAAGTTCATCCAGCTCCAGTTCCCTAACACTGTTTTTGAGGAGCTGGAGTGCACTTCCCACAGAGGAAGTCAGCAGAGACTAGTGGTGACCCTTACCTCCCACATTCTGCAGGAGGTACGTTCAACTGCCCTAACCTCTATTCCCACTATTCTAAATTCCCAAAGAGTGGTTTTATCTCAAATCATAAGGCCAAGTTTGAGAGACATGACCTTCTCCTCACAAACCCATGCTGCCTATCACTAATAAGTCCATATTTTTCCAAACAGTAGTAAATACTATACCCAAGAATCTTCTCTCAATAATTTCTGCACCACTTGCTTAAAGCTTTAGCCTGGGAACTTGTCTACGTTAATGCCAGTCAGAACCCCCAACATCTATTTTCAGATTGATATGCCCCAGAATATCAAATTACTACTCCTGAGACTCACCATCCACCATGTCCTAATCCTTTGTGAAAACCAAGGCAGGTTTTCATTAAGGACCTCACCCACTTCCTCCATCTACATGTATCATTCCTTCCTTTATCCTTGAACAGACCTACCCTTTTTCCAGCTATCCTCTTACTCTTATATATGTATAATACACATGGGAATTTTCCTTAATCGTGCTTGTGAAGGACATTTCATGGCCCTTTTATCCCTCCTAATTCCTTGTTTGAATTCTTACCTGCTACCTTTATATTCTTTGAGGGCTCTGTGTTCAGTTTCCTAAACTTTACTTATGCCTCCTTTTTATTTTTGACTAAGCTCTCAATTTCTCCTGGCATTTAAGGTTTCAAAATTTTGCTATATTTGCCCTTCATTTTCACAGCAACATGCTGATCCTGAACTCTAATCAACTGGTCCTTAAAAGATTCCACCATGCCAGACATGGATCAACCCTCAAACGGCCACCCCCTAGTTCCTGCCTAACATTATGGTAGTTAGCCTTCCCCTATTTAGTACCTTCCTTCTCTATAAGTAACTTAAAGCTTACAGAATGATGGTCATTGTTGCTGAAATGCTCCCTGCCACAGCTTCAATCACCTGGCTGGGTTCATTTCCCAGTATGAGGTCTAGTGTGACCCCCTTTCCTAGTTGAACTATTTATATTTGTTTTAAAACACCAACCTGGACACACCTAACAAATTCCAACCTCCCTCCCCTCCCCCCCACCCCACCCCAGTTTTAGCTGACTGTGGGCCATGAATATCAAGAATCTCTGACCATACTATTGCTATAGTTTTTCCTTTCGCAACAGCATACCTCGTCAATCTAGCATTTTCAACACTGGCATACCTAAAAACAACAGGATAGCAGAGTTCTCCGAGAAGTATGATTTGTGGTGCTCTCCTCAATTCAGAAGAGCCAGGAGCAGGAGTAGGTCATCTGGCCACTCGAGCCTGCTCCATTATTCAGTAAAATCATGGCTGATCTTTTCATGGACTCAGCTCCACTTACCTGCTCTCTCACCATAACTCTTAATTCTTTTACTGTTCAAAAATGTATCTATCTTTGTCTTAAAAACATACAATGAGGCAGCTCAACTACTTCACTAGGTTAGAGACAAAAATGTTTTGAAAAACGTGCTTTTCCTGCCTCCATCATCCAGATAGTCCTCCGCTGCACGACCTCCATTCCCCATTCCACTGCTCTAACCCCCCCCCAACAATGACCACCTCACCAGTCTCCGCATCTAACACATCATCCTCAAACACTTCCACCACTTCCAAGTAGACCCCACCACCAAGATCATCTTCCCCATCTCACCCCTCTTTACCTTCCGCAAGGACCATTTCCTCCGACACTCCCACCAGCAGACCCTCAGGTACCTTCACCTGCAAAACCTGCTGGTAACACCACCCCCTCACCTCCATCATGGCCCCAAACAGTCCTTCCAGGTGAGACAGAGGTTGACCTGTCTCTCCTCCAACCTAGTTTACTACATCAAATGCTCCCGACATGGTCTTCTCCATGTCGGGGAGACCGAACGTAAACTTAGGGAACAGTCCGTCGAGCATCACAGCTCGCAGGGGCCGGCCGGACCTCCCAGTCACCGCACATTTCAATTCCCTTTCCCACTCCCTTTCCGGCATGACCATCCTTGGCCTCCTCCATTGTCTAAATAAACCACAGCTCCTAATGGAGGAACACCTTATCTTACACCTGGGTACCCTACAGTTCTCCAATTTCAAATAATCTCCCTCCCCCTCCCCTGCTCCCTGCCACCAACCAGATTCTTTCCCACCACTGACCAACCAGGTCGTACTCTCTATCTGTTTTCTACTATCCCCACTTCATCACCCTGCCCCCACCATCCCCTTTATTTGCAGCAATCCCCACACCCACCCCCAGTCCTGAAATGTCGACTTCTGCACTTCCTGATGCTGCTTGCCTTGCTGTGTTCTTCCAGCTTCCTGCCTGCCCAACTACTTCACTGGGCAGGGAATTCCACGGATTCACAACTCTTTGGGTGACGAAACTCATCCTCAACACAGTCCGTAACCTGCTCCCCCTTATTTTGTGGCTACGCCCCTAGTTCTAGTTCAACCCGCCA
Organism: Hemiscyllium ocellatum; assembly: GCF_020745735.1. NCBI lineage: Eukaryota > Metazoa > Chordata > Chondrichthyes > Orectolobiformes > Hemiscylliidae > Hemiscyllium > Hemiscyllium ocellatum. Next base: position 1,142,720 of record NC_083410.1, on the reverse strand, counting down.
GTGGAAACAACCTCCCTGCTTCCACTTTACCTATTGTCTTCATAATTGTATATGTTTCTATAAGATCCTCCTTCAACCTTTTAAATTCCAATGAGTGTGGTGACATAAATCCTCCCCGGATCAAAGGATTCTGCACAACTGGCAGGCCTATGGTTCTCACCAATCTAGTGATTTGCAATTTCCTTTGTGTTTTCTTCTGATCCCTTATCCATGAATAGATCGAAACAGTTGAATTGAGCAGATTTTAAAAATCCGTCTGTGCTCAGTTAAAGATGATGCATTTTTGCTGAGGGATTTAAAATATTAATACTTATGATCCTTGTTTAGTTTGCTGCATGCACAATGTTGCAAACCTTTCCAGTAAGGCCTTAACTATAGCTAGTGCAAGTAAATGTTATTGATTTGAACATTCAATTCAGCTGACAACAGTGGGTGTGTTGTGGAATTGTTGTCTCATTGAAAGTATGTCATATTACTGAAAAGGGTGGAAACCACCGATCTAGAAGGACATGGGCAACAGGTACATTCGAACACCAGTCCCTGCAAGTTCCCCTCCAACTTTGAAACATTTCACTGTTCCATCAGTTTTGCTGAGTCAATACCCTGGAACTCCCTCCCAAACAGCACTGTGAATCTGCCTGCAGCACATGGACTGCAGCAATTCAAGAAGGCAGCTCACTACCATTTTTTTCAAGGTAATTCAGGATAAGCAATAAATTCTGTGATGGCCAGCAAAACCCACATCCCATAAACAAAGGAAAAAAAAACATATTCTCCCACGGACTCCCTCACTTAATCCAGTGCTCAGTTCAATCCCTCCCTCCCCATCTTGCTTGCTTGATACTTCGCTCTTTCTCATTTGCTTTCTTCTTAGCCACTGCTCAAACCCTGAAGATCATAAGATGTCGGCACAGAGGTAGTGCATTCAGCCCAACAAGTCTCCTCTGCCATTTAATGAGATCATGGCTGCTGATCTGATCATTCTCAATTCCACTTCCCTGCCTTGTCCCAATAATCCTTCATGCCCTTACTGATTAAAAATCTGTCTATTCCAACATTGTATATACTGAATGACCTAGCCTTAACAGCCTTCTACGGGAAAGAATTCCATAAATTCACAACCCTCAGAGGAGAAATCCTTCAGCTCTGTCTTAATCGAGTGATCCCTTACCTTAAGATTATGTCATATGGTGCCAGACTTTGCTACAACGGGAAACAACCTCTTCATGTCTACCCTGTCAAGTCCCCAGAAAATTTGTGATATTTCAATGGGATCATACCTTATTCTTCTAAATTCCAATGCATACAGGCCCAACCAACTTCTCACAAGACAGTACTCTCCATACTTGGATCAGCCGAGTGAACCTCTGGAATGCATCCCATGCCAGTTTATCTTTCCTCAAATAAAAGGACAAAAACTGTTTGCATTTTTACCAGCTGCCTTGCCCAATATGACTCTCTTCCATCCTCATTCAATCCCCTCCCCCACTCACTCAGTAAGACTAACACATAATATGAGGAGATTAATGCTAATGCTTCCATTTGTTGATTTTTTTAATGAATTCATGGGATGTTACCGTCACAGGTCAGGTCAGCGTTTATTGCCCATCTCTAGTTATCCTTGAAAAAGTCATCGTGAGCCACATTTTTAAAACACTACAGTTCATTTGGTTCAAAGTTTGGGAGAAGATTTGTAGCTCGGGTGCTCCCTGGCTGTTCTCTGTTTGGATTGCCCTATAATAGTAGTGTTGTCCCAGTCGAATTCATGTTGCCAGGGAATTCCTAGAGGCATGGCACTCATCCACAGATTCTATCAACAAACACACCAACCTAGACCCAATATACCAGCCACTGCAGCGGACAGCAAGAACTGACAACCGGAAGCGGCAGAGACAAACCACTATAAATGCCGGAGTAAACATCACAGAAGCGCTTCACAGGAGGCTCCCAAGCACTGAGGATGTCACCTAGAAAGAGGACGAAACGTTTGCAACACAAACTCCCAGCTCGGCGAACAGAACCACAACAGTTCATTTGGTGTAGGGGCACTCAATCCCATTTGGGTGGAATTTCTAGGATTTTCACCTGGGTCATATTTGTCCTGGGAATGTATCATGGAAACAGTGTTGAGTGAGCTTTACTTCCAGTTTAAAAGCATAGATAGGGATTTACTTTCAGTTAAAAGAGATGGGGACACTTTACTCTGTACCAAACCTTGTGCTATACGTGTCCAGGGAATATTTGATGGGGATATTGAAGAGGAAACTTTACACTGTGACTATCTCTGTGCTGTACCTGTCCTTGGAGTATTTGATGGGGACAGTATAGAGGACACTTTGTATCTAACCCCATACTGTACCTTCCTGAGATATACAGTTATCATGTATTGGGATCCAACTCCTATTTGTTCTCACCTGTACAGGTCAATGTGACTTCAGTTGGAAGGTAGCATGCAAGATCCTCATATACCAGTTTCACTTGGACGTCATGATGCATGTCCCCACACTGAATGGGACACTGAAATTTCAACAAGTTATATGCAGCATTCTTCTGTACCTGGCCCGTCAGGGATGTATGGTGGTGCACCTGGGAAAGAGTGACACTATTAGTATTTAGCTTATTGTAAACCTATTGGTCAGTACTGTAGCGGTAACTTCATTCTGAACCTAATTTCTACTCTACCAGTCCGGAGTGTTTAATTACTTGAAAAAAATAAACAAAAAGTACAAAGTAATGTCGATGTCATTGTCTTGCCCAGACTTGTTGCCAATCCCAAATTACCCTTGAGAAGGTGGTGGTGAGCCACTGTCTTGAACCAGTACAGTCCATGGGGATGTAGGGTCACCTACAATGTTGCCAAAGAAGAGTTCCAGGATTTTGACCCAGCAACACCAAAGGAACAAACATATTTTTCCAAATCAGGCTGGCCAGTGGCTGGGAGGGTAGCTTACAGATGGTGCTGTTTCCATTTATCATTTCTGCTCATTCCTTATCCCTCTGGGTGGTAGCAAACATGGTTTAAAAAAAAAATTTGTCTTTTGACATTTTTGTTTTCCCCATTGTTAATTGCCCAGTGGGCAATCGAGATATCAGAGCCTGGTGTCATATGCAGACCAGACCAGGTAAAGGTAGCGAATTTCCTTTATATAGAACTAGAATAATACAGCGCATAACAGGCCCTTCGTCCCTCGATGTTGCACCGTCCTGTGAACTATTCTCAGCTCATCCCCCTACACTATCCCAAAATCATCCATGTGCTCATCTAAGGATTGTTTAAATCTCCCTAATGTGTCTGAGTTAACTATATTAGCAGGTAGGGCATTCCACACCCTTACCACTCTCTGCATAAAGAACCTGCCTCTGACATCTGTCTTAAATCAATCACCCCTCAATTTGTAGCTATGTCCCCTTGTACAAGCTGACGTCATCATCCTAGGAAAAAGACTTTCACTGTCTACGCTATCTAATCCTCTGATCATCTCATATGTCTCTATCAAATCCCCTCTTAGCCGCTTCTTTCCAATGAGAACAGTCCAAGTCTCTCAGCCTTTCCTTATAAGACCTTCCCTCCAGACCATGCAACAACCTGGTAAATCTCCTCTGCACCTTTTACAATGCTTCCATATCGTTCCCGAAATATGGGGGCCAGAACTGTACACAATAATCCAGATGTGGATGCACAAGCATTTTGTATAGTTGCAGCATGATATTACGGCTCCGGAACTCAATCCCTCTATGAGTGAAACCGAACACACCATATGCCTTCTTAACAGCACTATCCACCTGGGTGGCAACTTTCAGGGATCAATGTACATGGACTCCAAGATCCCTCTGCACATCCACACTACCAAGAATCTTTCCATTGACCCAGTACTCTGCCTTCCTGTTATTCTTCCCAAAGTGCATCACCTCACATTTAGTTGCATTGAACTCCATTTGCCACCTCTCAGCCCATTTCTGCAGTTTACCAAATCCCCCTGCAGCCTGTAATATTCTTCCACACTGTCCACTACTCCACCAACTTTAGTGTCGTCTGCAAATTTACTAATCCATCCACCTATGCCTGCGTCTAAGTCATTTGTAAAAATGACAAACAGCAGTGGTCCCAAAACAGACCCTTGTGGCACACCACTAGTAACCAGACTCCAGGCTGAATATTTTCCCATCAACCACCACTCGCTGCCTTCTTTCAGAAAGACAGTTTCTAATCCAAACTGCTAAATCACCCTCAATTCCACGCCTCTGCATTTTCTCCAACAGCCTACCATGTGGAACCTTATCAAAGGCTTTACTGAAGTCCATGTATACCACGTCAACTGCCCTACCCTCATCTACATGCTTGGTCACCTTCTCAAAAACCTCAATCAAGTTTGTGAGACACGACCTGCCCTTGACAAAACCATGTGGACTATCTGAAATCCAATTGTTGCTTGCTAGATGATCCTAAATCTTATCTCTTATAATCCTTTCCAAAACCTTTCCTACAACAGAAGTAAGGCTCAATGATCTATAATTACTTGGGTCATCTCTACTGCCCTTCTTGAACAAGGGCACAACATTTGCAGTCCTCCAGTCCTTTAGCATTAAACCTGTAGACAATGATAACTCAAATATCAAAGCCAAAGGCACTGCTAATTCCTCCCTGGCTTCCCAAAGAATCCTCAGATAAATCCCATCCGGTCCAGGGGACTTGTCTACTTTCACTCCTTCTAGAACTGATAACACCTGTTTATAACTAACCTCGATCCTTTCTGGTCTAATATCTCGTACCTCATTATTCTCCTTGACAATATTCTCCTTTTCCTGAGTGAAAACCGATGAGAACTGTTCCTCTAGCACCTCTCCGATCTCCACAGGGCCCACACACAACTTCCCACTTCTGTCTTTGACTGGCCCTGTTCCTACCCTAATCATCCTTTTATTCCTCACATATCTATAGAAAGCTTTAGGGTTCTCCTTTATTCTATTTGCTAAAGACTGTTCGTGTTCTCTCTTTGCTCTTCTTAACTCTCCCTTTAAATCATTCCGAGCTGATCTGTAACTCTCCATTGCCTCATCTGTACCATCTTGCCTCATCAACACATAAGCCTCCTTCTTCTTCTTAACGAGAGATGTAATTTCTGTCGTAAACCACAGTTCCATTACCTTTTCACTTCCTCCCTGCCTGACAGGGACATACCTATCAAGGACACGCATTTTGCTACCCCATTCTATGCATCCTAATTCTTGCCTAATCGTGTTATAATTTCCCTTGCCCCATCAATAACTCTTGACCTGTGGCACGTACCTATCCCTTTCCATCGCTAAACTAAACGTAACTGAATTATGGTCACTCTCTCCAAATTGCTCACCTACAACTAAATCAAACACCTGGCCTGGTTCATTACCAAGCACCAGATCCAGTGTGGCATCCCCTCTTGTCGGCCCTTCGACATACTGTGTCAGGAAACCCTCCTGTACACATTGGACAAAAACTGATCCATCTGACGTACTAGAGTAATAACATTTCCAGTCAATGTTGGGGAAGTTAAAGTCCCCCATAATGACTACCCTGTTCCTTTTCACTTCTACCCAGAATAATTTTGCTAATCCTCTATTCCACCTCCCTGGAACTCTGCGGAGGCCTATAAAAAACTCCAAGCAGCCTGACCTCTCCTCTCCTGTTTCTAACCTCAGCCCACACTACCTCAGTAGACAAGTCCTCATCAAAAGTTCTCTCAGCCACCATTATACTGTCCTTGACTAAGGCCACACCTCCCCCTCTTTTACCACCTTGCCTGTTCTTAATGAAAGATCTAAACCCTGGAACCTGCAACATCCATTCCTCACCCTGCTCTATCCATGTCTCCGAAATGGCCACAACATTGGAGTCCCAGGTACTGTTCTATGCTGCAAGTTCACCTACCTTATTTTGGATACTTGTGGCGTTGAAGCAGACACACTTCAAACCACTTTGCTGTCTGCCAGCACATTCCTGTGACCCTGAAATTCTGTCCCTGTCCTTCCTACTCTCATCCTCCTGTGCACTGTAACTACACCTCCGGTCCCCAATCCCCTGCTGAGCTAGTTTAAACCCACCCGAATAGCACCAGCAAATTTCACACCCAGGACATTAGTACCCCTCTGGTTCAAGTGAAGACCGTCCTGTTTGTATAAGTCCCACCTTCCCCAGAATGAGCCCCAATTATCCAAGAACCTGAAACCCCCCCTCCTGTACCATCCTTGCACCCACACGTTCAGCTGATATCTCTCCCTATTCCATGCCTCGCTATCACGTGGCACAGGTAATAAATCAGAGATAACAACTCCGTTTGTTCTAGCTCTCAGCTTCCACCCTAGCTTCCTGAAATCCTGCCTTACATCCCTATCCCTCTTTCTACCTATGTCATTGGTACCCACATGGACAACGACTTGAGGCTGGTCACCCTCTCCCTTCAGGACCCCAAAGATACAATCAGAGACAACACGGACCCTGGCACCTGGGAGACAACACACCAACCGCGAGTCTCGTTCGTTCCCAACAAACCTTCTATTTGAGCCTCTAACTACTGAGTCCCCAATGACTAACATTCTCCTCCTTTCCCTCCCTCCTTTCTGTGCAACAGGGACAGGCTCTGTGCCAGAGACCTGGGCTCCACTGCATACCCCTGAAAGTCGTCCCCCTCAACAGTATCCAAGACGGCAGAAATGTTTTTTGGGGGAACGACCACAGGGGATCACTCTACTGACTGTTCTTTCCCCCTTCAAACAATCACCCAGCTTTCTTCGTGCCTAGGAGTAACTACTTCCTGTAACTCTTATCACAGCCTCTGCCTCCTGAATGATCCGAAGTTCATCCAGTTCCCTAACATGGTCTTGGAGGAGCGAGAGTTGGGCGCACTTCCTGCAGAGGTACTTGGATGGGACACTAATGGCATCCCTCACCTCAAACATCATGCAGGAGGAACATTGCTGTCCCTGCACTCATTCCCTGCTTGTCCCCTTATCACAAAGTAAAAAAGAAGAGACGCTTACCTGATATGTCCCTGGTCTTTAAGGTTAGAGCAGGTGGTTGGGTGGAAGGCCCGACGAAGGTAGGATCTTGGGTTGAGAAAACACTGACTTATTTCGCTGGACGGAAATAAAAATAAGAAGTCCCTCCTTTCCCAGAAACCTCTGCTCTTTGACTTCAAATTTAAAAGCTCAAATCAGTGACTCACCGCTGCCTTTACTAAGGAAATTACTGATGCAGATGGGCATTTACGACAACTGACCGTGGGGCACACGTCTACCATCCACCATGGAAGGATTCAAACCCAGGCTGCCAGAACATTCCCTGGGTCTCTGGATTAGCAGCTCGGCAATAATACCACCAGGTTGCCACCTCCCCTTCATTTGTGCAGTATGATTCTTTAGTTAGCATTGTACCACTACCTCCTCATGTGGAAGGCTTTGAACTCTTTCAGTACCTATTCTGAGTGTTTGTTGCAAGAGAACAGAGAAAGCTTTCATTCGCAGGGCGTGGACATGGCTGGCAAAGCCAGAATTTATTGTCCATCTCTAAACACCCTTGAGAAGGTGGTAGCAAGCTTTTTTTTTAGGTTAGTCTAGATGAGGATGGCAAATTTTAAAATAAGGCAGGTTTTCTCAATGATTCATTTGTCATGTGATCATTATGGGCGGCACGGTGGTTAGCACTGCTGTCTCACAGCGCCTGAGACCCGGGTTCATTTCCCGACTCAGGCGACTGACTGTGTGGAGTTTGCACGTTCTCCCCGTGTCTGCGTGGGTTTCCTCCGGGTGCTCCAGTTTCCTCCCACAGCCCAAAGATGTGCGGGTCAGGTGAATTGGCCATGCTAAATTGCCCGTAGTGTTAGGTAAGGGGTAAATATAGGGGTACGGGTGGGTTGCGCTTCGGCGGGTCGGTGTGGACTTGTTGGGCCGAAGGGCCTGTTTCCACACTGTAAGTAATCTAATCTAATTATTATGAAGACCACTTTTCATTTGAGATCTACTTAATTTACTAAATTTGAATTCTCAGCTGCTGTAGTGGGATTTTATTTTGTGCCTCTGGATTACTCATCCATGGCACTTAATTATCAAATAGTCCTGTGCTGTATTGTCCTGGGGTGTTTGATAGGGGCAGTGTACAAGAAGCTTTATTTTTTGTTAGAATAGTAGAGTAAACTTTACTCTGTCTGTCCCTGTCCTGGATGTAATTGAAAGAGCTTTACCTGCTGTTTACTTTTAGTTTAAAAGAGTAGAGAGAGCTTTACTCTGAATTTCAACCATTGCTGTGCCTGCTCTGGGAGTATTTTACAGGGAGGAAGGAAGATTTACTTTCAGTTAAAATAGTTGAGAGTGCTTTATTCCATCTGAATATTGTTCAGCTGAATCACTGTGTACCAATTGTACCTGTAATTGCTCCACCTGATATCTTCTGCTGGCATAGGCATTCAGGGCATCCCGCAGCACATCCACGAACTGCCCAAGGTCATTCTGCAGGTACATGCGAGCTGTCTGCTCCAGAGGGATGAAGGCAGGTATGTTGTGCTGAATGATCTTGCGTGGATGCTTGGTGTGAATGTCCAGGTAATAAGAGTCTAGGTAGATACCTTCATATGCAGTGCTGATACAGAAAGAGAATGTAGAGCTTGGCTCTCTCACCTTAACGCTAACTCCTACACAGAGACAGAAAAAGATCAAGTGTAACCAACAGTGATCATCCAAACAGATTTTTTTGCCTCTCTTTCTAATGCCGAGTCTCTCTGATACTTCACCAAAATCTCGCATCAGTATAGGGATAAGTGGCCTTAATCTATCACTAAATTACAATATACTATCAAAAGACAAAAGGTGCTCCAAGGAGATTGGCTGGAACGAATTTAACCTAAAAGAGTAAACAGAACCCACGGTTATGATAAAAGCAAACCATGGATCAAGTCTCATCTGACCTTCAAAGCTGCTGCTATTTTACCTGAATCAGGGCTGACTTATAAACAGAGTATGAAATAGAGTCATAGAGTCCTATGGCATGGAGACAGGCCTTATGACCAAACTGGTCCATGCCAACCAAAATGTCCATCTACGCTAATCCCATGGCCCATATCCTTTTCTATCCATGTATTTGTTCAAATGCCTTTTAAATGTTATTAATGTACCCACTTCAACAACTTCCGCTGGCAGCTCATTCCATATGCGTACCACCCTCTGTGTAAAGGGTTGCTCCTCAGATAACCTTTGATTCTTTCCCCTCTAACCTTAAACTGATGTCCTCGAGTCCTGGCTGAGTGCATTCATCCTACCCAAGCCTCTCATGATATTACACATTTCTGTAAGATCCCCCCCTCAGTCTCCTACGCTCTAAAGAAAAAAGGTCCTAGCTTGTCCAACCGCTCCTTATTATTCAGTTTGATAACATCCTTCCTATGGCAAGGTGACCAAAACTAAACACAATGCTCTAACTGTATTCTCACCAACATCATGTATAACTGCAACATAACTTCCCAACTCCTATACTCAGTTGCCTGACTGATGAAGGCCAGTGTGCCAAAAGCCTTCTTCACTGCCCTGTCTACCTGGGACTCCACTTTCAGAGAACCACGTACCCGAAACCCAAGGTCGCACTGTTCCACTACACTCCTGAAGGCTCTACCATTCAACATGTAACTCAGATCTAGATTTGATTTTCCAAAATGCAAGAGCTAACACTTATCTATATTAAACTCCATTTGCCATTTCTTGGCCCACTTCCCCAGCTGATCAAGGTCCTGCTGCAATTTCTGATAACCTTCCTCACTGTCCACAATCCCGCCTATTTTAGCGTCATCGAGAAACTTATTAATCATTGATATAGACAACAATCAGCTCTGGGCCCAGCACCAACCCCTGAGGCACTCCACTAATCACAGGCCTCCAGTCCGACAAGCATCCTTCCACTATTACTCTCTGCTTCCTACCATCAAGCCAATTGTGTATCCCATTTGCCAGCTGCCCCTAACCTTTCAGAGTAGCCTACCATGTGGACTTTTATCAAAGGCCTTACAGAAATCCATACAGACTATGTCTATCGTCTTGCCCTCCTCAATTTTCCTGGTCATTTCATCAAATAATTCTAATAAACTTCTGAGGCATGATACCCCATGCACAAAACCATGCTGACTGCTAATCAAACCCTATCTTTCCAAATTCATGTTGTATCTTATCCCTCAGAATTTTCCCAAGTAACCTACTGACCACAGAAGTGTTAGGTTTACAGTTTATAGTTCCCAGGTTTTTCTTTACAGCTCTTGTTGAATAATGGCATATTCTATGACTAAAGCCCTGTTGGATGCCCATCTTCCTACTGAGCACCAGGTCCTCCATAATCCCCTTCTCAGTTGTGGTGAGAAATCGGACTTCTCCCAGAATCCTCCTAAGTCGTTTCTCACCACTATCCTATCTTATTTGAGTAACTCAGTTAAGAGGTAGATAACAGCAATCAATTTGGAAGACAAATATCAGGTCAGCCTTTACTACCAGTGGATTGGAGCAATTATAAAGGGGCTTGGTGAGACCACGTCTGGAATATTATGTACAGCTTTATTCTTGACATTTAAATAAATAGTTACTTGTACTGAAGACAGCACAGCAAAGGTACACTAAATTAGTCGCTGGGATGATAGGCGAAGTGAGCTCAGATTCTTGGGGTTTAGAATGAGAGTTGATTTCATTGAAACATACCACAAACTCACAGAACTTGACAGGCCAGATACAGAAAGGTTGTTTCTTCTGATTGTGCAATCTAGACATGGGGCATAGTCTCAGGACAAAGATGCAATGATTTAGGAATGAAACTTCTTCAATTTAGGAGTTGTAAATCTTTGGAATTCTCTGCCCAGTGCTATGGATAGTCTTATGGTGCACTGTAGATGGGGGCTGAGGGGTGACCTTATAGAAGTTTCTACAATCATGAGGGGCATGGATTGGGTGAATAGTCAAGGTCTTTTCCCCAGGGTAGGAGAGTCCAAAACTCAAGGCTATAGGTTTAAGGAGAGAGCAGAAAAATTTAAAAAGGACCTAAAGGGCAACTGTATCATGCACAGGGTGGTGTGTATATGGAATGAGCTGCCAGAGGAAATGACAGAGGCTGGTACAATTACACTATCTAAAAGGCATCTGGATGGGTATATGAATAGGAAAGGCTTAAAGGATATAGTCCAAATGCTGGCAAGTGGGACTAGATTAATTTAAGATATCTGATCGGCATGAATGAGTTGAACCAAAAGGTCTGTTTCCATGCTGTACATCTCTATGATTCTATGAATATTGTTAAGAAAGAGTTTTGCAGTATAAAGGGTTTGAAAAAATAGAATTAAGGTTGACAATCAGCCATTATTGTATTCAAGTGGCTGAATGGTCCACTGCTGCTCTTATTTATTTTCATCCATGTTTTCATATTATCAGTATTATTAATGTGGTCAACAATTTTGTGTGCAGTTGGTACTCACTATCCCACAATAAATTTATGTAAGTTGAGTGATGTTCAAAGATGAACAGGAACTCACCTGCAAGGCTATATGCATCCAGAATGTCCTGCAGAGTCTTGACTCTCCCTTTCAGTAACATGGAACTAACATCCACTTTGTCCAACAGTGGCACTGAGACTGTTCGCGTCTCTGTCAGAATATCTAACAAGGACTGCATATAAAAGAGTTAGTGTCAGTGTGGGAATATCAGATAGACAGCTCTTACAAGAAGATCATACTCAATATTGCACTTCACCCGATATCTTACAAACAGCAGGGTCTTCCTAGCCCCCAGTGCTGCTATGGGGAAACAGGATCATATCCTACCACAGCAACGAGCAGAATTTCAATTCAATAAGAATCTGGAATTGAAAGCCAGTTTCAGTCATAGTGACCATGAAATGAAATTATCATTGATTCTCAAAATTCCATCTGAGCCAGTCATATCCTTAGAGTCAGAGAGGTTTACTGCATGGAAACAGGCCCTTCGGCCCAACTGGCCAATGCCACCCAGCTTTCATAATTTAAACCCCAACCATTAGCCTGTGTTTGGTCCATATCCCTCCATAGCTATCCCATCCATGCACCTGTCTAAATGTTTCTTAAATGCCAAAATTGTATTTACTTCCACCATTACCTCTAGCAGCCCCCATCCTGTGTGTGAAAACAATTGCCTCTCTAGACCCTTTTGTACCTCTCCCCTCTTACCTTAAACCTATGACCTCTAGCTTTAGACTCCCCTACTGGGAAAAGCTGACAGCTACCTTCGTTATTTATACCTCCCATGATTTGATATACCTCTACAATGCCACCCCCTCAGTCTCCAACACTCCAGGGAAAGTCGCAGCCTATCCAACCTCCCCTTATAACTCAACTTTCCAGTCCAGATAGCATCCTAGTAAATCTTTTCTGCACTCTTTCTAGTTTAATAATATCTTTTCTACAGTAGGGTGACACAAACTACACACAGTACTCCAAATGTGGCCTTACCAACGAATTGTGCAGCTGCAACAAGTTGTCCCAACTCCAATACTCAATCCTCTGATCAATGACAGCTGATAGCCTTCTTCACCACCCTGACCTACCTGTGACTCCATTTTCAAGGATCTATGAACCTGTACCCCAAGATCTCTGTTCTTCCCAAGGTTCTACCATTGACGATTTAAATTCTGTCCTGGTTTGCCTTATCAAAATGTAACACCTTGTATTTGCCTAAATTAAATGCTAACTGTCATTCCTCAGCCCATTGGTCCAGTTGATCAAGATAGAGAAAGAAACTGCTATCCTGAGTTAGTCTGACCTACAGCAATGTGGTTGACTCTTAACTGCCCTCTGAAATGGCTATTCAATTGTATCAAATAGCTAAAAGATCTCAAATGAATGACACCTAGACACCAGAAATGACAACAGCAAACTCAGCAACGTTGACTTTATAAAATCATCCTTTCTTACTGCCAAAATTTGGAAAGCAGTTTCACAGACCAGTCAAGTAACAGCTTGACACTGCCATATTTATATAATCATATCTTACACAAAACTTCCCATGCAGCACCATTACTGGACACGTACTATCCCACAACCAGTTTCGGCAAAGCACAGGTACTGGCACTAAACAAAAACGGAAAGAACCACAGATGCTTTAAATCAGAAACAAAATAAAAATTGTTAGAAAAGCTCAGCTAGTCTGAACAAGAGTCACTAGACCTGAATTGTTAACTCTGATTTCTCTTCACAGATGCTACTAGACTAGCTGAGCTTTTCCAGCAATTTCTGTTTTTGTTTGAGAGGCATTGGTACCTTGATTTTCAATTGGAAGGGACCCTGGAAATCCCCAACATTAATTCTAGATCCAATGAAGTCCAGTAGCATCATGCCAACAAGGGCAAGGAATCTCTTGCTGATCGTAACTTATTGAACACCCCCACCCCTTTGTTTTTGGCTGATGAATCAGTGCTGCTCCACGTTAAACACTGTTTGGAGGACGACTAAGAGTAGCAAAGGAACAAGGATATACTCTGGTTGGGTGATTTCATTTTTGGGTCCTAAAGGACATTGCTGCTAGACTAGGTCTGTGGCAGGTACTGAGGTAACTAACAAGATGGAAAAACATACTGTTCCTCAATGTTCTTGGCCAGCAGGGTTAAGGAGAATCCCAAGGCATTTTATACATATGTCCGGAGCAAGAGAGTGGCTGGAGAAAGAGTAGGCCCACTCAAGGATAAAGGAGAACAGTTATGTGTGGATCCTTAATGAGTACTTCATATCAGTGTTCACCAAAGAGAGGGATATGAGGGATGTTGAGGTTAGGGAAAGGTGTGTGAATACTCTCAGGCAGGTCAACATAATGTTGGAGGAAGTGTTGTGTGTTTTGAAATGCATTGAGATAGACAACTAAATACACTTCAGATGATTGTCCCACTATGTTCATTAACCTGGTCCTGCCTATTCTTCTAATTAGACTCACTTGACTTAACATCGACCATCTCCTCGATCACTCCACATGCTGACTTACTACTGTTTCCCCACCCTGCCGCCACACTAGTTTAAATCCACCCGAGTGGCACTAGCAAGTAGATTGGTGCCCCTCCAGTTTCAGTACAACCAATTCTTCTTGTACAGATCTTGTACAGATTGGAACCAACGACATAGGAAGGGAAAAGGTTGAGATTCTGAAAGAGGATTACAGAGAGTCAGGCAGAAATTTAAAAAGGAGGTTCGCGAGCGTAGTAATGTCTGGATTACTCCCAGTGCTACGAGCTAGTGAGGGCAGGAATAGGAGGATAGAGCAGATGAATGTATGGCTGAAGAGCTGGTGAATGGGAGAAGGATTCACATTTTTGAATCATTGAAATCTCTTTTGGGGTAGAAGTGACCTGTACAAGAAGGACGGATTGCACCTAAATTGGAAGGGGACTAATATACTGGCAGGGAGATTTTCTAGAGCTGCTCAGGAGGATTTAAACTAGTAAGGTGGGGGGTTGGGACTCAGGGAGATAATAAGGAAAGAGATCAATCTGAGACTGGTACAATTGAGAACAGAAGTGAGTCAAACAGTCAGGGCAGGCAGGGACAAGGTAGGAATAATAAATTAAACTGCATTTATTTCAATGCAAGGGGCCTAACAGCGAAGGCAGATGAACTCAGGGCATGGTTAGGAACATGGGACTGGGATATCATAGCAATTACAGAAACATGGCTCAGGGATGGGCAGGACTGGCAGCTTAATGTTCCAGGATACAAATGCTACAGGAAGGATGGAAAAGGAGGCAAGACAGGAGGGGGAGTGGTGTTTTTGATAAGGAATAGCATTATAGCTGTGCTGAGGGAAGATATTCCCAGAAATACATCCAGGGAAGTTATTTGGGTGGAACTGAGAAATAAAAAAGGGATGATAACCTTATTGGGATTGTATTATAGACCCCCTAATAATGAGGGAAATTGAGAAACAAACTTGTAAGGAGATCTCAGCAGCTATCTGTAAGAACTGCCATATTGTTAAAAGTTTAGATGGAGAGGAATTTGTTAACTGCATACAAGACAATTTTCTGATTCAGTATGTGGATGTACCAACTAGAGAAGGTGCAAAACTTGACCCACACTTGGAAAATAAGGCAGGGCAGGGCAGGTGACTGAGGTGTCAGTGGGGGAGCACTTTGGGGCCAGCAACCATAATTCTATTAGATTTAAAATAATGATGGAAAAGAACAGACCAGATCTAAAAGCTGAAGTTCTAAATTGGAGAAAGGCCAATTTTGACGGTATTAGGCAAAAACTTTCAAAAGCTGATTGAGGGCAGATGTTCGCAGGTAAAGGGACGGCTGGAAAATGGGAAGCCTTCAGAAACGAGATAATGAGAATCCAGAAAAAGTATATTCCTGTCAGGGTGAAAGGAAAGGCTGGTAGGTATAGGGAATGCTGGATGACTAAAGAAATTGAGGGTTTGGTTAAGAAAAAGAAGGAAGTATATGTAAAGTATAGACAGGATAGATCGAGTGAATCCTTTGAAGAATATAAAGGAAGTAGAAGTATACTTAAGAGGGAAATCAGGAGGGCAAAATAGGGACATGAGATAGCTTTGGCAAACAGAATTAAGGAGAATCCCAAGAGTTTTTACAAATATACTAAGGACAAAGTGGTAACTAGGGAGAGAAGAGGGCCACTCAAAGATCAGCAAGGTCTTTGTATGGTTCCGCACAAAATGGGGGAGATACTAAATGAGTATTTTGCATCAGTATTTTCTGTGGAAAAGGATATGGAAGATATAGACTGTAGGGAAATAGATGATGACATCTTGCAAAATGTCCACATTACAGAGGAGGAAGTGCTAGATGTGTTGAAATGGGTAAACGTGGATTAGTCCCCAGGATCTGATCAGGTGTACCCAAGAACTCTGTGGGAACCTAGAGAATTGATTGCCAAGTGTCGTCCTGAGATATTTGTATCATCGATAGTCATAGGCAAGGTGACGGAAGACTGGAGGGTGGCTAATGTGGTGCCACTGTTTAAGAAGGACAAGCTAGGGAACTATAGACCAGTGACCCTGACGTTGGTGGTGGGCAAGTTGTTGAAGGGAACTCTGAAGGACAGGATGTACATGTATTTGGAAAGGTAAGGACTGATTAGGGATAGTCAACATGGCTTTGTGCATGGGAAATCATGTCTCACAAACTTGATTGAGTTTTTTGAGGAATTAACAAAGAGAATTAATGAGGGCAGAGTAGAAGAAGTGATCTGATTAGCAAGATTAGATCTCATGGAATACAGGGAGAAACAGGCATTTGGATACAGAACTGGCTCAAAGGTAAAAGATAGAGGGTGGTGGTAGAGGGCCAACTTTTTCACGTAGAGGGTGGTATGTGTATGGAATGAGCTGCCAGAGGAAGTGGTGGAGGCTGGTACAATTGCAACATTTAACAGGCATTTGGATGGATATATGAATAGGAAGGGCTTGGAAGAATATGGCCCGGGTGCTGGCAGGTGGGACTATATTGGGTTGGGATATCTGGTCAGCCTGGATGGGTTGAACCAAAGGGTTCGTTTCCATGTTTACATCTCTACGACTCTTTGAGATCCCACCTGGCCTGGAAGAGGTCTTAATGATCCAGATATCTGAAGCTCTCCTGAGTCAGTTGTTCAGCCACACATTCAGCTAGTAACCAGCAATGTTAATGAGAGTAATGCATTTGATGTGGTCGGCAAGGAATTTAGCAAGGTTTTTGATGAGGTTTCTCATGGCAAACTCATTAAAAAATAAACAACCCATGGATCCAAGGCAAATTTGTACATAAGATCCTAAATTGGCTGAGAGACAGAAAAGAGAGTGATGGCAAAAAGATATTTCTGTGACTGGAAATCCATTGCTGTTTGAGGTGTATATTAACAATTTGGATTGATATGCTGAGGTTATGATGGAGAAACTCACTGATGGTAAATGCAACAAACCTGGTTTTAACTGGCACTCTTGATTAATCGGCAAAAATTACATACTTCAAATACAACAAGTTTACTATATTGTCACAATCTCCGTAATAGTCAGTTGAGAGTACAAGTAAGGCAGCTCTTTGTAGGTAAGTTTTATTTAAGGAAAAGTGCATTATTATTTCAGTGATTTACACTGTAAATAGCATATAAAAACCCCTTGCATGCCATTTCTATTCTTTAGTGCGTGTTTTCACATTGATTATGTAGACCTCTGGATCAACTGGAATATTTGATCAAACAGTACACTCCTTGTCCTATAGGTGCCGGTTAATAAAATGTTTGCTATAGTGACGAGGATAGCCATAAACTGTTGAAGATACCTGGCAAATAGAATTCAACCTGCAAAACTGTGCTTGGGGAGGACTAACAAGGGAAAGGATTACATTGTGAATGGTGGAATCTTGGAAAGCATTGAAGAGCAGAGGAACCTTGGTCTGCATACCAACAGATCGCTGAAGGTAGCAGGGCAAGTGAATATGGTGGTTAAGAAGCCATGTGGATACTTGCTTTAATTACCTGAGGCAGAGTGGATAATTGTTTTTATTACCTGAGGCATAGAAAATAAAAACAAGATGGTTAAGCTGGAAAGAGTCCACAACTGTGAAAAGCTCACAATTTGAGCCATGTGGATTGGAAAACAGGGCTCCAACTTGGACTCAGAGTATCACATTGTAGCTAAAGCTGCTAAGCACCTTCACTTACTCCAGCAGACTGT
Organism: Hemiscyllium ocellatum; assembly: GCF_020745735.1. Taxonomy (NCBI): domain Eukaryota; kingdom Metazoa; phylum Chordata; class Chondrichthyes; order Orectolobiformes; family Hemiscylliidae; genus Hemiscyllium; species Hemiscyllium ocellatum. The sequence continues at coordinate 1,125,038 of NC_083410.1, read as the reverse complement.
GCAGTCACTCTGGTCCTCAGTGCATCCCTTTTTGATCTCAGTCTTTCCAACAATGTTTTCTCCTGCTCTAGAACCTGTGCTCTGTGCTGTGCTTCTAATTGTTCTGACGCCAGCTTCTTGGCACATTTCTCCAGTGTCTTCAAGTGTTCCAACACACCTACAAAACGCAAAAATGGATTAATCGCTTTATATTTTGGAATGCTTCACACAACATATTACACAGGAACATTAAATTACTGCATGACAAATGACCAAATTCCATCTAGTTCAATTTCTCCCATGCAAAGTCACAAATCACACAACACCAGGTTATAGTCCAACAGATTTAATTGGAAGCACTAGCGTTTGGAGCACCACTCCTTCATCAAGTGGTTGTGGAGGCCACAATTGTAAGACACAGAATTCATAACAAAAGTTTACAGTGTGATGTAACTGAAATTATACATTGAAAAATACCTTGGTTGTTTGTTAAGTCTCTCATCTGTTAGAATGACCATGATAATTTCACTTCTTTCATATGTAAATCACAAATTTTTTTTTAAAGTTACATTCTCAGGTTAACTGTCACAATTAGTGTCAGCGCAGATAAGATGTTGAAGGTGTTAGCCCCGTGTTCCCTGTCAGTGCCATAATGTTTAAACTGATTCTAATCTAAAAAGTGAGTTAACAGAGTCTTACATGGATTCATGCAGTTTTTGAGCAAAGTACAATGTAACTCTGCAAGTACAAATTCACCCCACAAAGATATATGGGTATGTGTACTTGTACGGGTGTGTGTGTGTATGTGTTGGTGGAGGGGGGGGGGTGTTTGAGAGTGTCTGAGAGAGAGTGTATATGTGTGTGTGAGTGTAAAAGTCTGTGAGAGGGTGTGTGTGTGTATAGTGCAATGGTGGTCACCTGTAGTGTGACATGAACCCAAGGTCCCAATTTAGCTATCAGTCTCTGCTCGGTCACTTTTCACTGCAGCCTGTCACGAAGTCCACCTTGGAGGGAACACTCCTGTTTGATGATTGTTGTGCAGTGCCCATTCATCCGTTGCCGTAGCCTTTGCTCGGTTTCACCAATTTACCATGCCTCAGGGCATCCTTGCCTGCATGTAGGTAGTCACAGGACGCAACAATATCAATTCCATTATGGTCATGATCAATCTTTATCAGGGTCCATGACAAATGGAGGATATGGTATAATGTGAATAAATGTGAGGTTATTCACTTTGATAGCAAAAACAAGACGACAGATTATTATCTGAATAGAAATAGACTGGAATAGGAGTGGAGCAATGAGATCCAGGTTTCCTTATACACCAGTCAATGAAAGCAAGCATGCAGGTGAAGCAGGCATTGAAGAAACTAAATGGAATGTCAGTACTCACAGTGAAAGGATTAGAGCACAGGAGCCAGGATACAAACATACAAACGAATAAGGAACAAGAATGGGTCACTCAGCCCTTAAAGACTGCTCCACCATTCAGTAAAAACATGGCTAATCTGATTTTAACCTCACTGCGGTGGCTCAGTGGTTAGCACTGCTGCCTCACAGTACCAGGGTCCCAGGTTCGATTCCAGCTCGGGCAACTGTCTGTGTGGAGTTTTCACATTCTCCCTGTGTCTGTGTGGGTTTCCCCCCACAGTCCAAAGATGAGCAGGTCAGGTGAATTGGCCATACTAAATTGCCCATAGTGTTAGGTGCATTAGTCAGAGGGAACTGGGTCAGGGTGGGTTACTCTTCGGAAGGTCGGTGTGGACTAGTTGGGCCAAAGGGCCTGTTTCCATACTGTAGGGAATCTAATTCAATCTCAACTCTACATTCCTGCATATCCCCATAATCTTTCATCCCTTTTAGTAATCTACAATTGATTTATCCTTGCCTTAAAAATACTTAAAAGAATCTGCATCCAGTTTCTTCTGAGGAATGGAGTTCCCAGGATTTATAACCCTCTCAGAGAATAATTTAAATGAGCATCCCTTATTTTTAAGCTATGGCCTCAAATTCTAGGTTCTCCAACAAGAGAAAGCATCCTTTCAACATCACATGATCAAGTTCCATCAGGATCTTATATGCTTAAATGAAGTCACTCTGATTCTTCCAAACTCCAGACTATACAGGCCTGGCCTGACCAGCCATTCCTTGTGAGGGGATCCAGTCATTGCCAGTATGAGTCTAGTAAACCTCCTCTGAACTGCTTCCAACTCATTAACATCCTCCCATAGGTATGATGACCAGTATTGTACACAGTACTCCAGATGCAGTCTTACCAATGCATGCACAACCAAAGTATAACCTCATTACTCTTAGATTATTAGACTTTAAGAAATAGGAACAGGAGTACACTATTCAACCCTCGAGCTTGCAGCATTCAAAAGGATCATGAACTGACATTCCTCACTTCCACTTCCTTGTCCTTTCCCAGTATACTTTCACTCACCTACAGGTCAAGACCTATCTCAGAGTCATGGAAAAAGACTCCTTGTCCAAACAGTCCATGCCAAGCATTAGCTCAAAGTAAACTAGCCCTACATGCCTGTGTCCGGTCCATATCACTCCAAACATTTCTTATTCATGTACTTACCTAAATACATTTTAAACATTGTAACTGTACTTGCACCCACCACTTCCTCTGGCAATTCATTCCACACATGAACCAATCTGTGTAAAAGAATTGCCCCTCAAGTCTTTTTTAAATCATTTTCTTCTCATTTTAAAAATATGTTCCCTCGTCTTGAAATCCCTCAAGCTTGGGAAAAGACACCTGCCATTCACATTATCTAAACTCATGATTTTATAAACTTTCGGTTCAAGATTGCAGCAGAGCAGGGCTCCTGAGCCAGAGGTCATCCACTCCAACTACTTTTTTTTATTCCTCCCTCTTTTCTTAAAAAATTTTACTTACCTTGTCTGAGACGGGACAAGCATTGGTAGTGGCCAGAGTGCAGCCCCTGTCCCCTAAGCCTTCGTGACTCAGGCCCTGGGTGCGGACCTTGGGCAGGCATACCGCAGACATCAAGCAGGCCCAGCACAGAGGGGAGGGAGAGAGAGAGAGAGAGAGAGAGAGACACAGACAGGCAGAGAAAGAGAGAGAGAGGAATCGGCGCATGCCACATTGGTAGAGGGGACATCAGAGATTTTAGCCCAGCAGCAAAGGTCAGCAACTTTGTTGTTAATTGGGTATAACTGGAATTGATTTGTTGTAGTCATGCGTTTCTGAGTATAGTGAATAGCTTTGTTTGTGAACAGTACAGGCATATCATAGTAAGCAATGACATACAGATCACAGGCTGCTTCGACAGAGTAGGCATACAGGTTGCACTGCATAGGAGGTGCATAAAGCAAGATCAACATTAACAAGATCAACGTTATTTTAATTAGGGAATCCATTCATCAATCTAACAAAAGCAGGGAAGAAGCTGTTCTTGAACCTACAAGTGCATGTGTTCAGACTTTTGTATATATTGCCTGACGGAAGAGGCATTACCAGGGTGAGATGGGTCTGTGATGATCTGCAGTCCTCACGTCCGCCTCTTTGGCAGCCTTTCCAAAGCAGCGAGCCAAGTAAATGGAATCCATGAATGGAAGGTTGACTTCTGTGATGGCCTGGGCTGCGCACACTACCTTTTGTAGTTTCTTACGGTCCTGGACAGAGTGGTTGCCATGTCAGGCTGTTAAGTAGCCAGATATTATGCTTTCTATGGTGGATCTGTAAAAGTTAGTGAGAGTCCTCAGGGACATGCAGATTTCTTAAGCCACTTGAGGAAGAAGAGACATTGTTGTGCTTTCTTGACCATCACATCGACATGGGAAGTCCAGGACAGTTTGTCGATTATCGTCACTTCTAGAAACTTGACGCTCTCAACTTCCGCTCCATTAATGTAGACAAGGGTGTGTTCTCCGCCTTTATTCCTGAAATCAATTATCAGTTTTTTTGTTTTGCCATTGTTGAGTGAGGTTGTTATCACTACACCACAGCATCAAGCCCTCTATCTCTTTTCTGTATTCTGAATCATCATTGTTTGATATCTGTCCTACTGTGGTGATATCGTCAGCAATTTGTAGATGGTGCTGGGAGCAGAAAATCGATGATGGAACGGCATTACAGTAATATTGATAATGTTGGCCCAGTGACAAGAAATGCAACTTACATCAATGAGGCTGTATTGAACCAGCAGCAAAGATGGCGCCTGAGGATTGGTGACTTCAGTGTTGGTTGAGTCCAGTGTAGATAGCTGTGAAGCGGTTGTGGAGGAATGGCAGCGCAGATGTCGTGGATGGTGATGAGATGGCTTAGGACTAATGGACTCTCTTCAAGCTATGTCTTTTTTTAATTCCATATGCTTGAATTATTCAAAATGGTGCCATTTTATGGTGACAAATTAAAACTTTTTACTGTATTTTATTGTATTTTTACTGTAAAATACACATGACAATAAAACTAAATTCTATAAGATCACCCTCCAGCCTTCTATGCTCCAGTGAAAAACATTACGGCTTATCCAGTGTCTCCTTATAACTCAAACCCTCCTGTCCCAGAAAAATCCTGGTAAATCCCCTTCCTATAACAGGGCAATCAAAACTGGATACAGTACTCACCAATGTACAACCTCAACATAACGCCCCAACTCCTTTACTCAAAGGTCTGAGCAATGAAGGTAAGTGTGCTGAACACCTTCTTAATGCAAACTTCAAAGAAGTGTCTCGGTGTATCTGTTCTACAACACTACCCAAGGGCCTATTTTTAATAGTATAAGTCCCGCCCTTGATTGTTTTACCAAATGCAATACCTTATCTTTATCCAAATTAAACTCCATCTCCCACTTTTCAGCCCAATGATCCAATTGATCAAGATTTCCTTGTAATTTTAGATAACCTTCTTCACTGTACCACCAATCTTGGTTAGTAAATTTGCAGATGACACTACATCCTTCTATATTCTCACCTAAATAATTTTTGTAACGACAAACAAAAGTCGATCCAGTACCAGACCCTGTGGAACACTGCTTGCCACAAGCCTCCAATCCGAAAAACAACCCTCCACCATCACTCTCTATCTCAGTCTTGAATATACACAAGGACTCTAACCCCACTGTTCTCTGTGACATAGAATTCCAAAGACACTCTGCCCACTGAGAGAAGAAATTCCTCCTCACCTCCCTCTTAAATTGGTGCCTCGTTATTCTGAGACTCTGGGCCTAGACTCTCCCATGTGGGAAACATCTCAGCATCCACCCTTTCAAGCCTCTTAAGAATCACATTTGTTTCAATGAGGTCTCTCATCTTCCTAAAGTCCACTGACCCTGTTTACCCTATTCTCCTAGATAATCGGCACAGTGGCTCAGTGGTTAGCACTGCTACCTCACAGAGTCCCAGGTTCAATTCCAGCCTCGGGTGACTGTCTGTGTGAAGTTTGCACATTCTCCCCGTGTCTACGTGGGTCTTCTCCGGTTTCCTCCCACAGTCACAAAGATGTGTAGGCCAGGTCAATTTGCCATGCTAAATTGCCTATAGTGTTCGGTGCATTAATCCAGAGGGAAATGGAGCTGGGTGGGTTACTCTTTGGAGGGTCAGTTTGGACTTGATGGGCCAAAGGGCCTGTTTCCACACTGTAGGGAATCTGATTTAAAAAATCTCTCCATACCAGGAATTATCCATGTGGACCTTCTCCGAACTGCCTTTACATTACTCTTCCCTCTCTCCCCCCGACATTACTCTCCTCTCTCTCTCCCCCCCGTTACTCACCACTCTCTCTCCCCCCCCTCCGGTTACAGTCCCCTCTCTCTCCCCGTTACTCTCCCCCCTTTTCCCCACGTTACTCTCCTCCCCCCACCCTCCCCGTTACTCTCCTCCCCACCCCGTTACTATCCCTTCTCTCCCCCCGTTACTCTCTCCCCCACCGTTACTCTCCCCTCTTTTCCCCACATTACTCTCCTCCCCCCACCCTCCCTACCCCTCTCCCCGTTACTCTCCCCACCCCTCTCCCTCCTTTTCCCCGTTACTCTCCCCTCTCTCCCCCCCATTAAAGTCCCTTCTCTCACCCCGTTACTCTCTCTCCCCCACCGTTACTCTACCTTCTCCCCGTTACTACATAGAACATAGAACATAGAGCATAGAACATAGAAGGATACAGCGCAGTACAGGCCCTTCGGCCCTCGATGTTGCGCCGACCGAATCCTACCTAACCTATACTAGCCCAATAACTTCCAAATGCCTATCCAATGCCCGCTTAAATGACCATAAAGAAGGAGAGTTCACCACTGATACGGGCAGGGCATTCCATGAACTCACAACCCGCTGTGTGAAGAATCTACCCCTAACATCTGTCCTATACCTACCACCCCTTAATTTAAAGCTATGTCCCCTAGTAACACCTGACTCCATTAGCTGTAAAAGGTTCTTAGTATCTACCCTATCTAAACCCCTAATCATCTTATACACTTCTATCAGATCTCCCCTAAACCTTCTCTTCTCCAATGAGAACAGCCCCAAGTGCCTCAGCCTTTCCTCATAAGATTTTCCTACCATTCCAGGCAACATCCTGGTAAACCTCCTCTGCACTCGTTCTAAAGCTTCCACATCCTTCCTATAGTATGGCGACCAAAACTGCACACAATACTCCAGATGAGGCCGCACCAGAGTCTTATACAACTGCAACATGACCTCAGGACTCCGGAACTCAATTCCTCTGCCAATAAAGCCCAGTACTCCATATGCCTTCCTCACAGCACTATTTACCTGGGTGGCCACTTTCAGAGATCTGTGTACATAGACACCAAGATCCCTCTGCTCATCCACACTACCAAGTAGCCTACCATTAGCCCAGTAATCCATCATCTTGTTATTCCTACCAAAGTGAACGACTTCGCACTTAGCTACATTGAATTCCATTTGCCACATTTCCGCCCAGCTCTGCAACTTATCTATATCCCGCTGTAACCTACCACTTCCTTCCTCACTATCCACAACTCCACCGACTTTTGTGTCATCCGCAAACTTGCTTACCCAGCTTTCAAGTCCTTCCTCTAGATCATTTATAAAGATAACAAAAAGCAATGGTCCCAAAACAGATCCTTGTGGTACACCGCTAGTAACTGCGCTCCAAGATGAACATAATCCATCAACTACTACCCTCTGTCTCCTTCCAGCCAGCCAATTCCTAATCCAAACCTCTAATGTATCCTCAATGCCATACCTCCGAAGTTTTAGCATTAGCCTACCATGGGGAACCTTATCGAACGCCTTACTAAAATCCATATACACAACATCTACTGCTTTACCCTCATCCACTTCCTTGGTCACCTTCTCAAAGAACTCAATAAGGTTTGTGAGGCACGACCTGCCCTTCACAAAACCATGCTGGCTATCCCTGATCACGTTATTCCTACCCAGATGTTCATAAATCTTATCCCTTACCATTCTCTCTAAGACTTTGCCCACCACTGAAGTCAGACTCACTGGCCTATAGTTACTCGGGCTATCCCTACTCCCTTTCTTGAACAATGGGACCACATTCGCTATCCTCCAGTCCTCTGGTACTATTCCCGTTGACAACGACGACATAAAAATCCAGGCCAATGGCTCTGCTATCTCCTCCCTAGCTTCCCATAGGATCCTGGGGTAAATGCCATCAGGCCCAGGAGACTTATCTATATTCATCCTTTCCAATATTCCCAAAACCTCTTCCCTGCATATTTCCAGGGCATCCATTCTAATTATTTGTGATTCCATATTCACATCAGCAACAGTGTCCTGTTCCTGAGTGAATACTGATGAAAAGTACTGATTTAATGTCTCTCCAATCTCCTCCGCCTCCACACACAACTTCCCACTACTATCCTTGACTGGACCGATACCTACCCTAGTCATCCTTTTATTCTTGACATACCTATAGAAAGCCTTTGGGTTTTCCCTAATCCTACCAGCTAAAGACTTTTCATGTCCCCTTCTCGCTTCTCTTAGCTCCCTCTTTAGCTCCTTCCTGGCTACCTTATAACTCTCAATCGCCCCTACTGAACCTTCACGCCTCATCTTTACATATGCCGCCTTCTTCCCTTTCACAAGGGACTCCAATTCCTTACTAAACCACGGCTGCCTCACAAGGCCCTTTACACCATGCCTGACTGGTACATACCTATCGAGGACACGCAGTAGCTGCTCCTTGAACACTCCCCACATCTCATTAGTGTTCTTCTCTTGAAGCCTGTTTTTCCAATCCACACATCCTAAGTCATGCCTCACTGCATCATAATTTCCCTGCCCCCAGCTATAGCTCTTGCCCTGCGGCGCACGATTATCCCTCTCCATCACTAAAGTAAAAGTCACCGAGTTGTGGTCACTGTCCCCGAAGTGCTCACCTACCTCCAAGTCTAACACCTGGCCTGGTTCATTACCTAGAACCAAATCCAATATAGCCTCCCCTCTTGTTGGCCTGTCGACACATTGTGTCAGGAAACCATCCTGCACACATTGTACAAACACCGACCCATCTAATGAACTCGAGCTATAGCTCTCCCAGTCAATATCTGGGAAGTTAAAGTCCCCCATAACAACCACCCTGCTACCTTCACTCTTTTCCTGAATCATCCTCGCAATATTATCCTCTACTTCTCTAGGACTATTAGGAGGCCTGTAGAAAACACCTAACAGGGTGACCTCACCTTTCCTATTTCTAACCTCAGCCCAAACTACCTCAGATGGCAAGTCCTCTTCCATCGTCCATTCCACTGCTGTGATACTGTCTTTGACAAGTAATGCCACGCCTCCCCCTTTTTTACCCCCATGTCTGATCCTACTAAAACATTTGAACCCTGGAACGTGCAACAGCCATTCTTGTCCCTGTTCTACCCACGTCTCTGTAATGGCCACAACATCAAAGTCCCAGGTACCAACCCACGCTGCAAGTTCACCTACCTTATTCCTTATACTTCTGGCATTGAAGTATACACACTTCAATCCACCTTTCTGGTTACAGGTACCCTCCTTAGAGATCGCTGCATTATTCCTAACCTCCCTACACTCAAGGTCCTGTACCCTAAAGCTACAGTCCTGGTTCCCATGCCCCCGCGGAGTTAGTTTAAACCCTCCCAAAGAGCACTAGCAAACCTCCCCCCAAGGATACTGGTGCCCCTCAGGTTCAAGTGTAGACCATCCTTTTTATAGAGGTCCCACCTTCCCCAGAAAGGACCCCAGTTGTCCAGAAACCGGAATCCCTCCCTCCTGCACCATCCCTGTAGCCACGCATTTAACTGCTCTCTCTCCCTGTTCCTCAACTCTCTATCACGTGGCACGGGTAACAAACCAGAGACTACAACTCTGTTTGTTCTAACTCTGAGCTTCCAACCTAGCTCCCTGAAAGCCTGTCTGACATCCTCACCCTTCTTCCTACCTATATCGTTGGTGCCAACGTGGACCACGATCTGGGGCTGCTCCCCCTCCCCCTTAAGGACCCGGAAAACACGATCAGCGACATCACGTACCCTTGCACCTGGGAGGCAACATACCAAACGTGAGTCCCTGTCGCCCCCACAAAACCGTCTGTCTGTACCCCTCACTATCGAGTCCCCAAGAACTATTGCTCTACCTTTCTCCACCCTACCCTTCTGAGCAACGGGGCCAGGCTCCGTGCCAGAGGCCTGAACCTCGTTGCTTGCCCCTGGTAAGTCATCCCCCCCCACAAGTATCCAAAACGGTATACTTGTTCTTGAGGTATACTTCTTACTCTACCCCCCATCCCCGTTACTCTCCTATCCCCACCTCCAACCACGTTACTCTCCCCCCCCGTTACTCTCCCCTCTCTCCCCGACATTACTCTCCTCTCTCTCCCCCGAATTTACACTCCCCTCTCTCCCCCCTGTTAGTCTCCACTCTCTCCCTCCCCATTACTTTCCCCTCTCTCCCCCGTTACTCTCCCCACTCCACCCCCCTGTTACACTCCCCTCTCTCCCCCCGTTACTCTCCCCTCTCTCCCCACTGTTACTCTCCCCTCTCTACCCCCCCATTACTCTCCCCTCTCTCCCCCTGTTAATCCCCCCCGTTACTCTCCCCCCTGTTGCAGTCCCCCCCTCCCCGTTACTCTTCCTCCCATTTTTCCCCACGTTACTCTCCTCCCCACCCTCCGTTACTCTCCTCCCCACCCCTCTCCCCCCATTACAGTCCCTTCTCTTCTCCCCCACCCCCACTACTCTCCTACCCCCGTTACTCTTTCCCCCACCCCCACTATTCTCCTGCCCCCGCTACTCTCCTCCCCACCCCCACTATTCTCCTGCCCCCCGTTACTCTTCCCCCCACCCCCACTACTCTCCTGCCCCCCGTTACTCTTCCCCCCACCCCCACTACTCTCCTACCCCCGTTACTCTTTCCCCCACCCCCACTATTCTCCTGCCCCCCGCTACTCTCCTCCCCACCCCCACTATTCTCCTGCCCCCCGTTACTCTTCCCCCCACCCCCACTACTCTCCTACCCCCCGTTACTCTTCCCCCCACCCCCACTACTCTCCTACCCCCCGTTACCCTCCCCCCCACGACCCCCGTTACCCTCCCTCTCCCCCGTTACCCTCCCTCTCCCCCGTTACCCACCCTCCCTCCCCCCCCCCGCCCCCCCCCCCCTCCCTCCCTCCCTCCCCCGTTACCCTCCCTCTCCCCCTCCCTCTCCCCCTCCCCCGTTACCCTCCCCCTCCCCCTCCCCCGTTACCCTCCCCCTCCCTCTCCCCCGTTACCCTCCCTCCCTCTCTCTCCCCCTCCCCCCCCCCCTCTCCCCCTCCCCCGTTACCCTCCCTCTCTCTCCCCCCTCCCCCTCCCTCTCCCCCGTTACCCTCCCTCCCTCTCCCCCTCCCCCCCCCCTCCCTCTCTCTCCCCCTCCCCCTCTCCCCCCCTCCCCCTTACCCTCCCTCTCTCTCCCCTCCCCTCCCCCTCCTCCCCTCCCCCTCCCCTCTCCCCCTCCCCCGTTACCCTCCCTCCCTCTCCCCCGTTACCCTCCCTCCCCTCCCCCTCCCCCGTTACCCTCCCCCGTTACCCGCCCCCGTTACCCTCCCTCGCCCCCGCCCCCGCCCCCGCCCCCGTTACCTGCCCCGGCTGTTGCCGCCATGGCGGTGTTGGGGAGGCGGCAGCTGCCGACTCTGCGGCGCGCGCTCCTTTCCCGCGCACTTTTGAAAGAAACCGTCCCGCGGCCGCGCGCGCTTCCGGCGGATTCTCTGATGGCGGAGGCCGAGGGCCCAGCTCCGAGCCGCCTGCTGCAGTATGTGGTGGTGAGGGGAGATCTCCGCTCCGCCCCTGGATGGACACTTGGGGCCCTGGTCGCACAGGCCTGCCACGCCAGCATTGCCGCCATCCAGCTGTCTTACCCGGAGCCGAACACCCAGCGGTACCTCAACCCGGTGGACAGCATGAGCACGGTGGTGCTGGAGGTTAGCCCGCTGGGGGAGGGGGATGTGTGGAGGTGGAGACGGGGGGAAGGGGTAGAGTGTGGGTGGGCTGTAGGAGGAAGGGTGTGTGAGGGGGGGAGAGAGGGTGGGGATAGGAGGAAGGGTGTGTGTGGGGGGGGTGGGGATAGGAGGAAGGGTGTGTGTGTGGGGGGGGAGGGGGTGGGGATAGGAGGAAGGGTGTGTGTGGGGGGGGGAAGGGGGTGGGGGTAGGAGGAAGGGTGTGTGTGGGGGGGAAGGGGGTGGGGATAGGAGGAAGGGTGTGTGGGGGGGGGTGGGGTGGGGTGGGGGTTGTGATCATGGGGATTCAGTGATAGTTTTTCCACAACTTCCTCTCTTGTTGAAAGTTGTCATTGCCTATGTCAGCCCAAACATAGATATTGTCTGGATCTTTCTGTATTTAAACGTGGACGGTGTGTGAAGAATTGCAAATGGTGCTTAATATTGTGCAATAATCAACAAATATCCCCACTTCTGATCTTTTGACGGAGGGAACTCATTGTTGTTGTGGTTCTGTTCGCCGAGCTGGGAGTTTTTGTTGCAAACGTTTCGTCCCCTGTCTAGGTGACATCCTCAGTGCTTGGGAGCCTCCTGTGAAGCGCTTCTTTCATGTTTCCTTCGGCATCTATAGTGGCTTGTCTCTGCCGCTTCCAGTTGTCAGTTGCTGTCCGCTGCAGTGGCCGGTATATTGGGTCCAGGTCGATGTGTTTGTTGATAGAATCAGTGGATGAGTGCCATGCCTCTAGGAATTCCCTGGCTGTTCTCTGTTTGGCTTGCACTATAATAGTAGTGTTGTCCCAGTCGAATTCATGTTGTTTGTCATCTGTGTGTGTGGCTACTAGGGATAGCTGGTCGTGTTGTTTCGTGCCTGGTTGGTGTTCATGGATGCGGGTTGTTTGCTGTCTTCCTGTTTGTCCTGTGTAGTGTTTTGTGCAGTCCTTGCATGGGATTTTGTACACAACGTTGGTTTTGCTCATGCTGGGCATCGGGTCCTTTGTCCTGGTGAGTTGTTGTCTGAGAGTGGCTGTTGGTTTGTGTGCTGTTATGAGTCCTAGTGGTCGCAGCAGTCTGACTGTCAGTTCGGAAATGCTCCTGATGTATGGTAGTGTAGCTTGTCCTTTGGGTTGCGGCATGTCCTCGTTCCGTTGTCTTTCCCTTAGGCATCTGTTGATGAAATTGCATGGGTATCCGTTTTTAGTGAATACTTTGTAAAGGTGTTCTTCTTCCTCTTTGTGCAGTTCTGGTGTACTGCAGTGTATTGTGGCCCTTTTGAATAGTGTCCTGATGCAACTTTGTTTGTGTGTGTTGGGGTGGTTGCTTTCATAGTTCAGGAGTTGGTCTGTGTGTGTGGCTTTCCTGTATACCTTCGTACTGAATTCTCCGTTCGGTGTTCTCTGTACCATCACGTCTAGGAATGGGAGCTGGTTGTCCTTTTCTTCCTCTCTCGTGAATCGGATTCCTGTGAGTGTGGCGTTGATGATCCAGTGTGTGTTCTCTATTTCTGTATTTTTAATGATTACAAAGGTGTCATCCACATATCTGACCCAGAGTTTGGGTTGTATTTGCGATAAGACTGTTTGTTCTAACCTTTGCATTACTGCTGCTGCTATGAGTCCAGAGATCGGTGAGCCCATGGGTGTTCCGTTGATTTGTTCGTATATCTGGTTGTTGAATGTGAAATGTGTTGTGAGGCACAGGTCCAGTAGTTTGAGAATGCCATCTTTGTTAATAGGTTCAACGTCCTGTTGTCTGTTCTGTATGTCCAACCGGTTGGATATTGTTTCTCTGGCTAGGGTTTTGTCGATAGAGGGAACTCATGCAGGGACGTTCTGGAGCTGAGATTACTGACCTCCAACAATGACATCACTCCTGGCATGACTCTAACCAGCAGAGGGTTACCCAAACACACACACACACACACACACACACACACACACCCCACACCCCACACCACACCTAATTTCCATGGGTTTCAACATTCCTCGATGTCACGCTTCCTCCAATGTGGAGGACTGTCATGATCAATTCACGTCTTGAGTCAACACTTTGGTCTGTGTTTGAACTAAGGCTTTAATGAGTGAAGGAGTTGAGTGTCCCTGGCAGAACCTAACTGATTATCAGACAGCAGGTAATAGCCAAACAAGTGCTGCTTGATAGCACTGTTGATGATACTTTACATCATTTTACTGATGATCAAAAGTAGACTGATGGGTTTAAAGGCTGATAGTTCAACAGGGCCTGATAATCTATATCTCAGAATACTAAAAGAAGTGGACCTAGAAATATTTGATGCACTGGTCATCTTCCAAAGTTTTATCAAATCTGGAGCAGTACCTACAGATTGCAGTGTGGCAAAGATAACTTCACCACTGACAAAGGGAGGGAGAGAGAAAATACCGAGAATTACAGACCAGTTAGCCTAACATCAGTTGTGGGGAAAATGCTAGAGTCTCTTATAAAAGATGTGATAACTAAACATTTACAAGCTGACCAAATCTATCAAGTTTTTTTAAAGGATGTAACCAGTAGCACGCAAGGGAGACCTAGTAGATGTGATGTATTTGGGTTTTCAGAAGATTTTTGATAAGGTTCCTCTTAAGCGGTTAGTGGGAAAACTTAAAGCACAGAGAGAAGGTGTAATATATCAAGATTTGTATGCAAGTTATATCGCTGAGCTAGAAAGTTTGTTTTCAGACATTTTGTCACCATACTAGGTAACATCATCAGTGAGCGTCTCTGGTGAAGCGCTGGTGGTATGTCCCGCCTCTCTATTTATAGGTCTTGGTTTCTTCAGGTGAGTGATGTCTTTTCCAGTTTTTTTTCAAGGGAAGTTAGAGAGGGTGTAAATCGGTGTGTTTATTGATGGAGTTCTGATTAGAATGCCACGCCTCTAAGAATTCTTGTGCATGTCTTTGTTTTGCCTGTCCTCGGATGTGTGTGTTGTCCCAGTCAAAGTGGTATCCTTCTTTGTCTGTATGTATAGAAACTAGTGTTAGTGGGTCGTGTCTTTTGGTGGCCAGTTGGCGTTCATATATCCTGGTGGCAAGTTTCCTGCTAATTTGTTTGATGTAGTGTTTTTCACAGTCCTTGCATGGTATCTTATAAATGACCTTAGTTCTGCTGGTTGTTTCTATTGGATCCTTTAGGTTTATTAGTCGCTGTTTAAGTGAGTTGATAGGTTTGTGAGCTACCATGATGCCAAGGGGTCTGAGCAGTCTGGAAGTCATTTCTGATATGTCTTTGATGTAAGGTAGTGTGACTATAGTTTTTGGTTGCGTTGTGTCTGCTTGTTTGGGTTTGTTTCTGAGGAATCAACAGATTGTGTTTATTGGGTACCTGTTTTCCTTAAAAACATTTGATATTGTTCCACTTTTTGTAGTTCTTGGTTGCTGCAGTGTGATGTACCTCGTTGTAACAATGTCTTGATTGCTTCTGAAGCTAAGAGTTTGGTCTGCGCGTATTGTTTTTCTGATTACACTGGTTTCAAGCTCTCCGTTAACTGTACATTCAACTGTCACGTCTAGGAATGGGAGTGTATTGTTGTTCTCCTCCTCTTTTATGAATTGTATGCCTGTCAGGATCACCAGTATCAGGGCTCTTGGCGGAAGGAGAAATACAAAGACTTGAACAAGCTGCCCTCCCATCTATCCAACTTTGGGTCCGCTATGTAGATGACACCTTTGTCATCACAAAACAGAAAAATTAGAGGAAGCATACAACACAATCAACAATATCCTGACAGGTATAAAATTCACAAAAGAGGAGGGGAATGACAACAGACTCCCATTCCCAGTCGTGACAGCTGAATGTACCGTTAACGGAGAGCTTCACAAGCATTTACAGAAAAATAACACAATGGACCAAATACTTCAGAAGCAATCATCCCAACACCCACAAACGGAGCTACAATAAGCAGTGATATAATATCTTGAGCTAACTCACATATTTACCATCATCCTGAGCTCCAAATCTTCTCAAACATTGCTAATATCAAGATTTGCTTGACAGACAGGAAACAGTGTGGCTTTCAATATGACCTTTTTCCATTGGCAGGCAGTGACTAGTAGGGTATCACAAGGATCAGTGCTTGGGTCCCAGCTGTTCATGACACATGTATATTGTCTGGATGAGGAAAGTTAATGTATGATTTCCAAGTCTTCCAGCAACACAAAACTGGACAGAGCTGAGAGGAGGCTTCAAAGTGATTTAACCAAGTTGAGTGAATGGCCAAACATCTGGCAGATGCAATACAATTTGGCTAAATATGAAGTTATGCACTTCAGTGTGCTATTTAAATGTTAATATATTGGGTAAAAAGGGACCTGGGCATCCTTGTATTTCAGTCAATGGAATTAAACAGGCAAACAGTCAGTAATGAGGAAGGAGAAAATGAGGACTGCAGGTGCTGGAGAGCAGAGCTTAAAAATGTGTTGCTGGAAAAGTGCAGCAGGTCAGGCAGCATCAAAGGAACAGGAGAATCGACGTTTCGGGCATAAGCCCTTCCTGAAAAAGGTCCTCCAGGGTAGTAATATCTGTATTACTCCTGGTGCCATGAGCTAGTGAGGATAGGAATAGGAGGATAGAGCAGATGAATGCATGGCTGAGGAGCTGGTGCAGGGGAGAAGCGTTCACATTTTGTAGATCATTGAAGTCCCTTCTGGGGTGGAAGTGACTCGTACAATTAGGCCGGATTGCACCTGAATTGGAAGGGGACTCGCAAACTGGCAGAAAGATTTGCCAGAGCTGCATAGAGTCATAGAGATGTAGAGCATGGAATCAGACCCTTCGGTCCAGCCCGTCCATGCCGACCAGATATCCCAACCCAATCTAGTCCCACCTGCCAGCACCCGACCCATATCCCTTCAAACTATTCATGTACCCATCCAAATGCCTCTTAAATGTTGCAATTGTACCAGCCCCCACCACTTCCTCTGGCAGCTCATTCCATACACGTACCGTTCTTTGTGTGAAAAAGTTGCCAGTTGGGTCTCTTTTATATCTTTCCTCTCACCCTAAACCTACGCCCTCTAGCTCTGGACTCCCTGACCCCAGGGAAAAGACTGTGCCTATTTACCCTATACATGCCCCTCATAATTTTGTAAACCTCTGTAAGGTCGTTCCTCAGCCTCCAATGCTCCAGGGAAAACAGCACCAGCCTGTTCAGCCTCTCCTATAGCTCAAATCCTCCAACCCTGGCAACACCCTTATAAATCTTTTCTGAACCCTTTCAAGTTTCACAACATCTTTCCGCTAGGACGGAGACCAGAATTGCACACACTATTCCAACAGTGGCCTAACCAATGTCCTGGACAGCCACAACATGACTTCCCAACTCCTGTACTCAATATTCTGACCAATAAAGGAAAGCATACCAAACACCTCCTTCACTATCCTATCTGCGACTCCACTTTCAAGGAGCTATGAACCTGCACTCCAAGCTCTCTTTGTTCAGCAACACTTACTAGGACCTTACCATTAAGTGTATAGGTCTTGCTAAGATTTGCTTTCCCAAAATGCAGCACCTTGCATTTATCTGAATTAATCTCCATCTGCCACTTCTCAGCCCATTGGCCCATCTGATCAAGATCCTGTTGTAATCTGAGGTAAGCCTCTTCACTGTCCACTACACCTCCAATTCTGGTGTCATCTGCAGACTTACTAACTTGTGCCTGATATGCTCGCATCCAAATCATTTCCGTAAATAGCAAAAAGTAGAGGACTCAGCACTGATCCTTGTGGCACTCCACTGGTCACAGGCCTCTAGTCTGAAAAACAACCCTCCACCATCATACTCTGTCTTCTACCTTTGAGCCGGTTCTGTATCCAAATGGTTAGTTCTCCCATATTCTGTGAGATCTAACCTTGCTAATCAGTCTCCCATGGGTACCTTGTTGAATGCCTTATTGAAGTCCACATAGATCACATCTACGGCTCTGCCCTCATAAATCCTCTTTGTTACTTCCTCGAAAAACTCAATCAAGTTTGTGAGACATGATTTCCCATGCACAAAGCCATGTTGACTATCCCTAATCAGTCCTTGCCTTTCCAAATACATGTATATCCTGTCCCTCAGGATTCCCTCCAAAAACTTGCCCATCACCGACGTCAGGCTCACTGGCCTATAGTTCCCTGGCTTGTACTTACCACCCTTCTTAAACAGTGGCACCACGTTAGCCAACCTCCAGTCTTCTGGCACCTCACCTGTGACTATCGATGATACAAATATCTCAGCAAGAGGCCCAGCAATCACTTCTCTAGCTTCCCACAGAGTTCTAGGGTACACCTGACCAGGTCCTGCGGATTTATCCACCTTTACCCGTTTCAAGACATCCAGCACTTCCTCCTCTGTAATATGGACATTTTGCAAGATGTCACCATCTATTTCCCTACAGTCGATATCTTCCATATCCTTTTCCAAAGTAAATGCTGATGGAAAATACTCATTTAGTATCTCCCCCATTTTGTGCGGAACCACACAAAGACCTTGCTGATCTTTGAGTGGCCCTCTTCTCTCCCTAGTTACCACTTTGTCCTTAGTATATTTGTAAAAACTCTTTGGATTTTCCTTAATTCTGTTTGCCAAAGCTATCTCATGTCCCTATTTTGCCCTCCTGATTTCCCTCTTAAGTATACTTCTACTTCCTTTATATTCTTCGAAGGATTCACTCGATCTATCCTGTCTATACTTTACATATACTTCCTTCTTTTTCTTAACCAAACCCTCAATTTCTTTAGTCATCCAGCATTCCCTATACCTACCAGCTTTTCCTTTCACCCTGACAGGAATATATTTTCTCTGGATTCTCGTTACCTCATTTCTGAAGGCTTCCCATTTTCCAGCTGTCCCTTTACCTGCAAACATCTGCCCCAGTCAGCTTTTGAAAGTTCTTGCCTAATACCGTCAAAATTGGATTTTCTCCAATTTAGAATTTCTGCTTTTAGATCTGGTCTATCCTTTTCCATCATTATTTTAAGTTTAATAGAAATATAGTCGCTGGCCCCAAAGGGCTCCCCTACTGACACCTCAGTCACCTGCCCTGCCTTATTTCCCAAGAGTAGGTCAAGTTTTGCACCTTCTCTAGTAGGTACATCCACATGCTGAATCAGAAAATTGTCTTGTACACACTTAACAAATTTCTCTCCATCTAAGCCCTTAACACAATGGCAGTCCCAGTCTGTGTTTGGAAAGTTACGATCCCCTACCATAACCACCCTATTATTCTTACAGATAGCTGCTGAGATCTCCTTAATTTCTCAATTTCCCTCTGACTATTCGGGGGTCTATAATACAATCCCAATAAGGTTATCATCCCTTTCTTATTTCTCAGTTCCGTCCAAATAACTTCCCTGGATGTATTTCCGGGGAAAGCCTCCCTCAGCACAGCTGTAATGCTATCCCTTATCAAAAACACCACTCCCCCTCCTGTCTTGCCTCCCTTTCTATCCTTCCTGTAGCATTTGTATCCTGGAACATTAAGCTGCCAGTCCTGCCCATCCCTGAGCCATGTTTCTGTAATTGCTATGATATCTCAGTCCCATGTTCCTAACCATGCCCTGAGTTCATCTGTCTTCACTGTTAGGCCCCTTGCATTGAAATAAATGCAGTTTAATTTATTATTCCTACCTTGTCCCTGCCTGCCCTGACTGTTTGACTCGCTTCTGTTCTCAACTGTACCCCTCTCAGATTGATCTCTTTCCTCACTATCTCCCTGGGTCCCATCCTCCTGAGCAGCTCTCGCAAATCTCCCTGCCAGTATATTAGTCCCCTTCCAATTTAGGTGCAATCCGTCATTCTTGTACAAGGCACTCCTACCCCAAAAGAGATTTCAATGATTCAAAAATATGAATCCTTCCCCCATACACCAGCTCCTCAGCCATGCATTCATCTGCTCTATCCTCCTATTCCTGCCCTCACTAGCTTGTAGCATGGGGAATAATCCAGATATTACTACTCTTGAGGACCTCCTTTTTAAATTTCTACCTAACTCTCTGTAATTTCCCTTCAGAATCTCAACCTTTTTGTCTTCCTATGTTGTTGGTTCCAATATGGACAATTACCTCTTGCTCGCCCCTCCCCCGTGAGAACATTCTGCACCGTCTCAGAGACATCCTTGATCCTGGCACCAGGGAAGCAACACACCATTCTGCTTTATCGTTGCGGGCCACAGAAAAGTCTGTCTCTACCTCGAACTAGAGAATCCCCTAACGCAATTGATCTCTTGGAACCCGACGTATCCCTCGTTGCATTAGAGCCGGTCTCCATAGCAGAAACTTGGCTGTTTGTGCTACGTTCCCCTGAGAATCCATCACCCCCTACATTTTCCGAAACAGCATACCTGTTTGAAATGGGTATAGCCACAAAAGACACCTGCACTTGCTGCCTACCCCTCTCTTACCTTTCCTGGAGTTAACCCATCTATGTGACTGTATCTGAGACTTCCACCCCCCCCCCCCTTCCTATAACTGCCATCCATCACATACTGTTGCTGTTGTAAATTCCTGATTACTTCTAACTGTCACTCCAACCGATTCATTCAATCTGTTAAGATTCGCAGCCAACAGCATTTATGGCAGATATAATCCGCAGTAACCCTTAACTCTCTTTAAACTACCACATCTGACAAGAAGTACATATCACTCTATTAAAGACCATTTTTGCTCCTTCACAATCTACAGACTCTGATTCTACAAACACTTATTCTTCTACAAACACTGCCCCAGGTTAAATTAATAGTTATAGCGTATATTTTAAGTTTAATCAAGAGACATATCTCCAAAAACATACAATTGAGAAAGAACCCACTCTACTCATTACTGCAGATTCTCTGTAGGCCCCACTTAAAACAACGATTAACTTATCTGATTCTGAGCTGTGCACTTCGCTCAACAGTTCCTCTAAGATTAGTTGTGAATTTCACTGTTTTTAATTTTCCCAGATGCATTCTGATGTCCAGCGATACATGAATTCAAACAGCAAAGGCAGTAACTGTGCAGGTTCTCTCTCTCTCTCTGTCTCTCTCTCTCTCTACTGCAATGACTTCACCATGTGCTTCCTTTGTCGTTCTTCTCCTTTTTAAAACTGCTGTTGTTTTGATTTATTTTCCAAAGTTCCAAAACAATGCAACAGCATATAAAATAGTAATTGCTACTCCTGGAATTCGAGGAACTCACAGGAGAATTTAAACTAGTATGGTGGTGGAGTGGGACCCAGGGCAATAGTGAGGAAAGAGATCAATTTGAGACTGGTACAACTGGGAAAAGGAGTGAGTCAAACAGTCAGGACAGGCAGGAACAAAGCGGAGAACAAGGTAGGACTGACAAATTAAACTGCATTTCTATCAATGCAGGAGGCCTAAACAGGGAACAAAGAACAAAGAAAATTTACAACCCAGGAACAGGCCCTTCGGCCCTCCAAGCCTGAGCTGATCTAAATCCACTGTCTAAACCTATCGTCCAATTCCTAAGCATCTGTATCCCTCTGCTCCCCACCTACTCATGCATCTGTCCAGATGTACCTTAAATGAATCAACTGTGATTGCTTCTACCACCTCTGCTGGCAACATGTTCCAGGTGCCTACCACCCTCTGTATAAAGTACTTTACGTGTGTATCCCCCTTAAACCTTTCACCTCTCACCTTGAAAGTGTGACCTCTCATTATTGAATCCTTCACCCTGTGAAAACGCTTATCTCTATCCACCCTGACTATACCCTTCATGATTTTGTAGACCTCAATCTGGTCCCCCCTCAAACTCCTTTTTTCGAATGAAAACAATCCTAACCTACTCAACCTCTCTTCATAGCTAGTACCTTCCATAACCGGCAACATCCTCGTAAACCTTCTGCAGCCTCTCCAAAGCATCCACATCCTTTCGGTAATGTGGCGATCAGAACTGTACACAGTATTCTAAATGCGGCTGAACCAAAGTCTTGTATGGTTTTAACATGACTTGCCAGCTCTTATACTCAATACCCCGTCCGATGAAGGCAAGCATACCGTATGCCTTCTTGGCCACTCTATCCACCTGTGCAGCCACCTTCAGGGTGCAATGGATCTGAACTCCCAGACTCTCTGCTCATCAACTTTTCCCAAGGCTCTTCTGTTTACAGTATAGTTTGCTCTAGAATTAGATTTTCCAAAATGCATCACCTCACATTTGTCTGGATTGAACTCCGTCTGCCACTTCTCTGCCTAACTCTTCAGTCTATCTATATTCTCCTGTATTCTTTGACAGTCTGCTATGCTTTCTGCTACGCCTCCAATCTTTGTGTCATCTGCAAACTTACTGATCCGACCACCATCGCCCTCTTCCAGATCATTTATGTATATTACAAACAACAGTGGCTCTAGCACTGATCACTGGAAATCACGTAGATACGTTCTCACTTACTTAATGCCTAATGTTAGGCTAACATCCTGTCAATGAACGGTTTCTCCCTCCCTCTGCTCTTGAAAAGTTGTAAAACATTTGCTGCCTGCCAATTTGATGGGGCTGTTTCCAAATCTAATGAACTTTGGGAAATGGCCTCCAGTCTGAAAAACTATCCTCCACTACCATCCTCTGTCTTCTACTTTTAAGCCAGTTCTGTATCTAAATGACTAGTTCTCCCTGTATTCCATGAAGTTTAACCTTGCTAATCAGTCTCCCATGGGGAAACTTCATTCCTGATGAAGGGCTCTGGCCCGAAACGTCGAATTTCCTGTTCCTTGGATGCTGCCTGACCTGCTGTGCTTTAACCAGCAACACATTTTCAGCTCGAAACTTGTCGAACGCCTTACTGAAGTCCATATAGATCACATCTACTGCTCTACCCTCATCAATCCTCTTTGTTACTTCTTCAAAAAACTCAATCAAGTTTGTGAGACATGATTTCCCATGCACAAAGCCACGTTGATTATCCAGAATCAGTTCTTGCCTTTCCAAATACATGTACATCCTGTCCCTCAGGATTCCCTCCAACAACTTGCCCACCACCAAGGTCAGGCTCACCGGTCTATAGTTCCCTGGCTTGTCCTTACCGCCCTTCTTAAACACTGGCACCACGTTTGCCAACCTCCAGTCTTCCGGCACCTCACCTGTGACTATCAATGATACAAAAATCTCAGCAAGCAACATTTAGGAGGCATTTGAATGG
>NC_083410.1:7500-197500 GCF_020745735.1 Hemiscyllium ocellatum | reverse complement strand
ATGTTCTGAACCCTTTCTCTCACACACACCGTAGATAATTGGCCTCTCACACACACCGTAGATAATTGGCCTCTCACACACACCATAGATAATTGGTCTCTCCCCATTGTCACAAGCTGTGACAGTTGAGTAAAGCCGCTCCCAAAAGTGAAGCAAGTGAATGTCTCTCCCCACTGTCAACTTGCTGATGTATGAGTTGTTCAGATGTCTGAGTGAATCCTTTCTCACAGACACAACAGGATTGTTTAGTACATTTTGTCCAATAGCAGAATTATATCTAATATTGTACATAATGTTCTGAAGTTTGAAAGCGTAGGCTGGTTCAGCACACAGCCCATCGGGGACATTCAAATAGAAGCGTTTCTTACAGTCTCTGTATCTGTCTAGATAAATGCAAAATGAAAATTTTTGATTTTATGTAAAAATTGTATAAATGTTAAAGAGACTAAATGAGTGCTCCCTGAGCCCCTTGTCTGAATTTTAGTTAAAGTACAGATTTGAGACGGCCCAGGGAATCCCTTGTGAACTCAGACCTGTAAGCCTCTCTCTTGGTTCGTACTGGAGATTGTACTCTTTGGAAGTCTGGGATAAAAAAAACCTCTTGCAGATAGATTAGTTTAATTTTAGTCATCCCCTTTATTTACCAATAGCAGCACTGTTACAACATGACACTGATACCTATAAGCTAAGCTAACTCGTTTCAAGATAACCTCGGAGAGTAGGTACCAGCTCTCGCAGGGGACTCCGATGTACTGATACAAAGTGGCTTCCTTTATACAAAAATTTACAAAAATATTGCATGTTCTTAATTAGACAGATAACAGCGAAAGACAATAATTCATCAGGAAGAAAAGTTAATGGACAGGTCAGTGTACGCTCGACTAATCACTCCTCCAGGCCCTAAGCCATTCATCTGATGGGAAAAACATACCCAGCTGAGTTAAGCACCTGCTAGAGAGATAAACTCCTATCATAAGGAGGTACCAGTCTGAGCTAATTGGAGAGTTCATAAAGTAACCTTGCACAGCTCACATGTCTGATTGTTTTACTTCAAAAATATACTTTATTCATAAAATTACTTGGATCTCTTTACAATTGGTCATGCTATTTTTGTGCACACATTACATTGCTTTACATACAGATATCAAAATGTATTTTTCCTATATGCAAGTCTGTACATTTACTATCCAGCTCTTCTGTTGAGGCACCAGCAGAGCCCAAATGACTGGGTGGGCCCCCGATCTTCTTTAGACAGGCAGATGTTACACGGTGGTCTTTCCCCACCGCGCCTTGGCAGCAGCTGCCCCAAGCTTCAGCGCTTCCCTCAGCACGTAGTCCTGGACCTTGGAAAGTACCAGTCTGCAACACTCAGTCGGGGTCAACTCCTTCAGCTGGAAGATCAACAGGTTTCGGACCGACCAGAGAGCGTCCTTCACCGAGTTGATGATCCTCCAGGTACAGCTAATGTTTGTCTCAGTGTGCGTCCCGGGGAACAGGCCGTAGAGCATGGAGTCCCAAGTCACGGCGCTGCTCGGGACGAATCTCGACAAACACCACTGCATTCCCCTCCAGACTTCTTCTGCATAGGCACATTCCAGAAGGAGGTGTGTGACAGTCTCATCCCCACCGCAGCCGCTTCGAGGGCAGCGTGCGGTGCGGCTGAGAGTCCGGGCGTGCGTAAAGGATCTCACAGGCAGAGCCCTTCTCGCCATCAGCCAAGCCATGTCTTGGTGCTTGTTGGAAAGTTCTGGCGATGAGGCATTCTGCCAAATGGCTTTGACAGTCTGCTCAGGGAACTGCTCGACAGGATCCGCCCTCTCCTTTTCCCAAAGGGTCTCAAGGACGCTATGTGCTGACCACTTCCTGATGGACTTGTGGTCAAAGGTGTTTTTCTTCATAAACTTCTCCCTCTTTTTTGAGTGGGAGCAGTGGCTGAGTAAAAGCGAACCTGGGAGACTACAGCTAAGGTAAGACAGTTTGTTTTAAAATTACTTACCTGTAGCGGGCAGCGGTGTTTATTTTTCTCTCTCCCTCTTCACAGAAAGAGCGGGAGCAGCAGGGGAAGTGACAGCAAGCAGAGGGGCAGCCGGGAAGGAAAACAGTGAGTATACAACTCAGGAAGGCGGCTAAACCCGAGATTCTACACCTGTAGTATCTCCCACCCACCCTCCTCCTCTAACCTTCTTAACTACTCTGGGTTTTTTTTAAGGTAAGGATTTTCTATTTCTTTACCAGTGACTAGTTAAAAATTTATTTCGTTTTTTTGTGTGTATATATATTAATTACTTTTTTAGAGGAAAACTATAGCAGAGAGGTATCAGAAAGTATTCTAACTCAAACTTGTACAAAGTAACTAAGTAATTAACTAACTAAGCAGAGATGGCTGGGCAGGTGATGTGCTATAGCTGTATGATGTGGGAGCTGGCTGATCCCATTGTGAACGGCAGTGACCACATCTGCAGCAAGTGTTGGTTGCTGGAAGAACTCCGGATCAGAGTTGATGATCTGGAATCTGAGCTTCAAACACTGCGGCATATCCGGGAGGGGGAGAGTTACCTGGACGCTTTGTTTCAGGAGGCATGCACACCTGTGAGATTAAGTAATTCACATTCAGCTAGTGATCAGGCACATCAGAGTGTGACTGTAAGTGAGGCAGGTAGAGGGAACCTGAGTTCAGGAGTGGAGGAGCCTCAGCCCTTGACCCTGTCCAACAGGTATGAGATTCTTGCTCCCTGTACAGATGAGGAAAAGGGCTCTGGACAGGATGAGCCAGCTGACCATGGAACCATGGTGCAGAAGGCCATTCAAGAGGGGGGAGCAAATAGACAAGTAGTGGTTATAGGGGATTCTATAATTAGGGGGACAGGTAGTATCCTTTGCAAGCCGGATCGGGAGTCTCGCATGGTGTGTTGCCTGCCCGGTGCCAGGGTGCGGGACATCTCCGACCGGCTTGAAAGGATATTGGAGCGGGAGGGGGAGGATCCAGTTGTTGTGGTCCACGTTGGGACTAACAACATCGGCAAGACTAGGGTGGAGGACCTGTTAGGGGATTATCAAGCACTAGGCAGGAAATTGAAGCACTCGGTCCTCAAGGGTCATAATCTCCGGATTACTGCCTGAGCCACGTGCCAATTGGCATAGGGACAAGAAAATTAGGGAAGTAAACACGTGGCTAAGGGATTGGTGTGGGAAAGAGGGATTCCACTTCATGGGACATTGGCAACAGTTTTGGAACAGGGGGAATCTGTACCGTTGGAATGGTCTCCACCTGAACGGATCATGTACCAATGTTCTAGCGAAGAGGATAAATAGGGTGGTCAGTAGGACTTTAAACTTCTGAGTTGGGGGGAAGGGAAAGTGAAAGCGACAGGGAGTATGGAGTTAAATGGAAAGCAGCAGGATAGCATGTGGTGCAGGCGGATTTAAAATTGAGGCAGACTGAGAATGCAGAAAAAAGCAAGGATAACTTAGGACATCATATGACTTCCAACATCTCTAATGATAAGAAAGTTAGAATTAAGGCACTTTACCTAAATGCTCGTAGCATTCATAACAAAGCAGATGAACTAACTGCACAGATCATAGTGAATGATTATGATGTGGTAGGCATCACAGAGACTTGGTTACAGGGGGGGTCAGGACTGGCAGTTAAACCTCCATGGTTTTTCAACTTAATGAAAAGACAGGGAGGTGGGCAGAGGGGGTGGGGTTGCCTTGTTAGTTAAGAACAAAATTAAATCTATGGTATTGAATGACATAGCGTCGGATGATGTGGAGTCTGTGTGGGTGGAATTGAGGAACCACAAAGGCAAAAAAAAACCATAATTGGAGTTGTGTATAGATCTCCTAACAGTGGTCAGGACCAAGGGCGCAACATGTACCGGGAAATAGAGAAGACATGTCAGAAAGCGAGGTCACATTGATCATGGGAGACTTCAATGTGCAGGTGGACTGGATAAATAATGTTGCCAGTGGATCCAAAGAAAGGGAATTCATGGAATGCTTACAGGATGGCTTTTTGGAACAGCTTGTCATGGAGCCCACAAGGGAGCAGGCTATTCTGGACCTAGTGCTTTGCAATGAACCAGACTCTATAAAAGATCTTAAAGTAAGGAAACCCTTAGGAAGTAGCGATCATAATATGGTAGAGTTCAGTCTGGAGTTTGAAAGAGAGAAGGCAAAATCGGATGTAATGGTGTTACAGTTAAATAAAGGTAATTATGAGGGCATGAGAGAGGAACTGACAAAAATAGATGGAAGCAGAGGCTAACCGGGAAGACAGTAGAGCAAAAATGGCAGGAGTTTATGGGTATAATTGAGGACACTGTATAGAGGTTCATCCCCAAGTAAAGAAAGATTATCTGGGAGGGATTAGACAGCCATGGCTGACAAAGCAAGTCAGGAAATGTATTAAAGAAAAAAAGAGATCCTATAAAGTGGCTAAGAACAGTGGGAAATCAGAAGATTGGGAAGGATACAGAAACAAACAGAGGATAATAAAGAGTGTAATAAGAAATGAGAGGATCAAATATGAAGGTAGGCTAGCCAGTAATATTAGAAATGATAGTAAAAGTTTCTTTCAGTACATAAGAAACAAATGACAGGCAAAAGTAGACATTGGGCCACTTCAAACTGATGCAGGAAGCCTAGTGATGGGAGATAAGAAAATAGCAGGAGAACTTAACAAGTACTTTGCGTCAGTTTTCACATAGAAGACATGAGTAATATCCCAACAATTAAAGGGAGTCACGGGGCTGAGTTGAGTATGGTTGCCATTACAAAAGAGATAGTGCTAGAAAAGTTAAAAAGTCTTAAAATTGATAAATATCCTGGCCCTGATGGGATATATCCTAGAGTTCTGAGAGAGGTGGCTGAGGAAATAGTGGAGGCATTGGTTGAGATCTTTCAAGAGTCACTGGAGTCAGGAAAGGTCCCGGATGATTGGAAGATGACTGTTGTAACCCCCTTGTTCAAGAAAGGATCAAGACGAAAGATGGAAAATTATAGGCCAATTAGCCTAACCTCGGTTGTTGGTAAAATTCTAGAATCCATCATTAAGGATGACATTTCTAAATTCTTGGAAGAGCAGAGTCTGATTAGAACAAGTCAACATGGATTTCGTAAGGGGAGGTCATGCCTGACAAACCTGTTGGAATTCTTTGAAGAGGTGACAAGTAGGTTAGACCAGGGAAACCCAGTGGATGTGGTCTATCTAGACTTTCAAAAGGCCTTTGATAAGGTGCCACACGGGAGGCTGCTGAGCAAGGTGAGGGCCCATGGTGTTCGAGGTGAGCTGCTGGGATGGATTGAGGATTGGCTGTCTGACAGAAGGCAGAGAGTTGGGATAAAAGGTTCTTTTTCAGAATGGCAGCCGGTGACGAGCGGTGTCCCGCAGGGTTCAGTGTTGGGGCCACAGTTATTCGCATTATATATTAATGATTTGGATGAGGGGACTGGGGACATTCTAGCGAAGTTTGCAGATGATACGAAGTTAGGTGGACAGGCAGGTAGTACTGAGGAAGTGGGGAGGCTACAGAAGGATCTAGACAGTTTGGGAGAGTGGTCCAGGAAATGGCTGATAGAATTTAACGTGAGCAACTGCAAGGTCTTGCACTTTGGCAAAAAGAATGAAAGCATAGACTACTTCCTAAACGGTGAGAAAATTAGTAAAGCCAAAGTACAAAGGGATCTGGGAGTGCTAGTCGAGGATTCTTTAAAGGTAAACATCAGGTTGAGTCCGTGATTAAGAAAGCGAATGCAATGTTGTCTCTTAACGCAAGAGGGTTGGAATATAAAAGCAGAGATGTGCTACTGAGACTTTATAAAGCTCTGGTTAGGCCCCATTTAGAGTACTGTGTCCAGCTTTGGTTCCCACACCTCAGGAAGGACATACTGGCACTGGAACGTGTCCAGCGGAGATTCACATGGATGATCCCTGGAATGGCAGGTCTAACATACGAGGAACGGCTGAGGATCCTGGGATTGTATTCATTGGAATTTAGAAGATTAAGGGGAGACTTAATAGAGACGTACAAGGTAATACATGGCTTGGAAAGGGTGGACGCTAAGAAGTTGTTTCCATTAGGCGAGGAGACTAGGACCCGTGGACACAGCCTTAGAATTAGAGGGGGTCAATTCAGAACAGAAATGCGGAGACATTTCTTCAGCCAGAGGGTGATGGGCCTGTGGAATTCATTGCTGCAGAGTGCAGTGGAGGCTGGGACGCTAAATGTCTTCAAGGCAGAAATTGATAGATTCTTGTTGTCTCGAGGAATTAAGGGCTACGGGGAGAATGCTGGTAATTGGAGTTGAAATGCCCATCAGCCATGATTGAATGGCGGAGTGGACTCGATGGGCCGAATGGGCCTTACTTCCACTCCTATGTCTTATGGTCTTATGGTCTTAACTACTCAGAGCGTTCCACAGCAGCGAGGCCAAACCCATCCTTCGCAACACCGGTGACAGGTAGAACCTCAGTACGTAGTGACACTTGGTGTTTGTGTACCGGGGATCCACGCACAGCTTGATGCAGCCACACACAAAGGTGGCCATCAGGGTGAGGGTGGCACTGGGTGTATTTGTTCCCCTGTTGCCCAGATCTTTGTACAGTGAGTCCCTTCGGACCCTGGCCATCTTTGATCTCCATATAAACTGGAAGATGGCCCAGGTGACTGCAGCGGCACAGGTTCTGGGAATAGGCCAGACCTGTGCCACGTAAAATAGCAATGATTATCAACATCCCCACAATTTACTAAGCTGCATGTATCAGCGTCTATTACTTGTGGATTATCAGATTTAGGAACCATTAATAACACATATGAAAATAATGTTTGACAAAATCCCAATATTAAGAGAGCTTGTATCATTACCCTAAACATCCCCAGCATTCTAAAAATCGTGTTGAAGCACCAAAAGACTTAATAGAACATAGAACATAGAACACAGAAAGATACAGCGCAGTACAGGCCCTTCGGCCCTCGATGTTGCGCCGACCGAATCCTACCTAACCTACACTAGCCCAATAACTTCCAAATGCCTATCCAATGCCCGCTTAAATGACCATAAAGAAGGAGAGTTCACCACTGCTACTGGTAGGGCATTCCATGAACTCACAACCCGCTGTGTAAAGAATCTACCCCTAACATCTGTCCTATACCTACCACCCCTTAATTTAAAGCTGTGTCCCCTAGTAACACCTGACTCCATTAGCGGGAAAAGGTTCTCAGTGTCGACCCTATCTAAACCCCTAATCATCTTATACACCTCTATCAAATCTCCCCTAAACCTTCTCTTCTCCAATGAGAACAGCCCCAAGTGCCTCAGCCTTTCCTCATAAGATTTTCCTACCATTCCAGGCAACATCCTGGTAAACCTCCTCTGCACTCGTTCCAATGCCTCCACATCCTTCCTATAGTATGGCGACCAAAACTGCACACAATACTCCAGATGAGGCCGCACCAGAGTCTTATACAGTTGCAACATGACCTCAGGACTCCGGAACTCAATTCCTCTACCAATAAAGCCCAGTACACCATATGCCTTCCTCACAGCACTATTTACCTGGGTGGCAACTTTCAGAGATCTGTGTACATGGACACCAAGATCCCTCTGCTCATCCACACTACCAAGTAGCCTACCATTAGCCCAGTACTCCATCTTCTTGTTACTCCTACCAAAGTGAATGACTTCACACTTAGCTACATTGAATTCCATTTGCCACATTTCTGCCCAGCTCTGCAACTTATCTATATCCCGCTGTAACCTACCACTTCCTTCCTCACTATCCACAACTCCACCGACTTTTGTGTCATCCGCAAACTTGCTTACCCAGCTTTCAAGCCCTTCCTCTAGATCATTTATAAAGATAACAAAAAGCAATGGTCCCAAAACAGATCCTTGTGGTACACCGCTAGTAACTGCACTCCAAGATGAACATAGTCCATCAACTACTACCCTCTGTCTCCTTCCAGCCAGCCAATTCCTAATCCAAACCTCTAATGTATCCTCAATGCCATACCTCCGTAGTTTTAGCATTAGCCTACCATGGGGAACCTTATCGAACGCCTTACTAAAATCCATATACACAACATCTACTGCTTTACCCTCGTCCACTTCCTTAGTCACCTTCTCAAAGAACTCAATAAGGTTTGTGAGGCACGACCTGCCCTTCACAAAACCATGCTGGCTATCCTTGATCACGTTATTCCTATCCAGATGTTCATAAATTTTATCCCTTACCATTCTCTCTAAGACTTTGCCCACCACTGAAGTCAGACTCACTGGCCTATAGTTACTAGGGCTATCCCTACTCCCTTTCTTGAACAAGGGGACCACATTCGCTATCCTCCAGTCCTCTGGTACTATTCCCGTTGACAATGACGACATAAAAATCCAGGCCAATGGCTCTGCTATCTCCTCCCTTGCTTCCCATAGGATCCTAGGGTAAATGCCATCAGGCCCAGGAGACTTATCTATTTTCATCCTCTCCAATATTCCCAGAACCTCTTCCCTGCATATTTCCAGGCCATCCATTCTAATCATTTGTGACTCCATATTCACATCAGCAACAGTGTCCTGTTCCTGAGTGAATACTGATGAAAAGTATTGATTTAGTGTCTCTCCAATCTCCTCTGCCTCCACACACAACTTCCCACTACTATCCTTGACTGGACCGATACCTACCCTAGTCATCCTTTTATTCCTGACATACCTATAGAAAGCCTTTGGGTTTTCCCTAATCCTACCAGCTAAAGACTTTTCATGTCCCCTTCTCGCTTCTCTTAGCTCTCTCTTTAGATCCTTCCTGGCTACCTTATAACTCTCTATCGCCCCAACTGAACCTTCACGCCTCATCTTTACATATGCCACCTTCTTCCCTTTCACAAGGGATTCCAATTCCTTACTAAACCACGGCTGCCTCACAAGGCCCTTTACACCCTGCCTGACTGGTACATACTTATCGAGGACACGTAGTAGCTGCTCCTTGAACAATCCCCACATCTCATTAGTGTTCTTCTCTTGAAGCCTGTTTTTCCAATCCACACATCCTAAGTCATGCCTCACTGCATCATAATTTCCCTGCCCCCAGCTATAACTCTTGCCCTGCGGCGCACACTTATCCCTCTCCATCACTAAAGTAAAAGTCACCGAGTTGTGGTCACTGTCCCCGAAGTGCTCACCTACCTCCAAGTCTAACACCTGGCCTGGTTCATTACCTAGAACCAAATCCAGTATAGCCTCACCTCTTGTTGGCCTGTCTACATATTGTGTCAGGAAATCCTCCTGCACACATTGGACAAACACCGACCCATCTAATGAACTCGAGCTATAGCTCTCCCAGTCAATATCTGGGAAGTTAAAGTCCCCCATAACAACCACCCTGCTACCTTCACTCTTTTCCTGAATCATCCTCGCAATATTATCCTCTACTTCTCTAGGACTATTAGGAGGCCTGTAGAAAACACCTAACAGGGTGACCTCACCTTTCCTATTTCTAACCTCAGCCCAAACTACCTCAGATGGCAAGTCCTCTTCCATCGTCCATTCCACTGCTGTAATACTATCTTTGACAAGTAATGCCACACCTCCCCCTTTTTTACCCCCATGTCTGATCCTACTAAAACATTTAAACCCTGGAACCTGCAACAGCCATTCTTGTCCCTGTTCTAACCATGTCTCTGTAATGGCCACAACATCGAAGTCCCAGGTACCAACCCACGCTGCAAGTTCACCTACCTTATTTCTTATACTTCTGGCATTGAAGTATACACACTTCAATCCACCCTTCTGTTTACAGGCACCCTCCTTCGAGATCGCTGCATTATTCATAACCTCCCTACACTCAAGGTCCTGTACCCTAAAGCTACAGTCCAGGTTCCCATGCCCCGGCGGAGTTAGTTTAAACCCTCCCAAAGAGCACTAGCAAACCTCCCCCCAAGGATACTGGTGCCCCTCAGGTTCAGGTGTAGACCATCCTTTTTATAGAGGTCCCACCTTCCCCAGAAAGAACCCCAGTTGTCCAGAAACCGGAATCCCTCCCTCCTGCACCATCCCTGTAGCCACGCATTTAACTGTTCTCTCTTCCTATTCCTCGACTCTCTATCACGTGGCACGGGTAACAAACCAGAGACTACAACTCTGTTTGTTCTAACTCTGAGCTTCCAACCTAGCTCCCTGAAAGCCTGTCTGACATCCTCACCCCTCTTTCTACCTATATCGTTGGTGCCAACGTGGACCACGATCTGGGGCTGCTCCCCCTCCCCCTTAAGGACCCGGAAAACACGATCAGCGACATCACGTACCCTTGCACCTCGGAGGCAACATACCAAACGTGAGTCACTGTCGCCCCCACAAAACCGTCTGTCTGTACCCCTCACTATCGAGTCCCCAAGAACTATCGCTCTACCTTTCTCCACCCTTCCCTTCTGAGCAACAGGGCCAGGCTCCGTGCCAGAGGCCTGAACCTCGTTGCTTGCCCCTGGTAAGTCATCCCCCCCACAAGTATCCAAAACGGTATACTTGTTCTTGAGGGGAATGACCGCAGGGGGTCCCTGCACTGGCTTCCTCCTCCCACTCCCCCTCACTGTCACCCATCTATCTTGAACTTTCGGAGTAACTACTTCCCTAAAGCTCTGATCTATGACCCTCTCTGCCTCCCGAATGATCCGCAGTTCATCCAAATCCAGTTCCCTAACACGGGCTTGGAGGACTTGGAGGATTGTATACTTAATATACAATCCCACAGAAATAATCCCGCGCTCCCGCGCTTGCGTCGCCACTGTATAATCGGTTACTCAAAGTCTCTTTAGTCTGAGTTTCAGCGGGTCTTGCGCTGATTCGGCTGTGCAGACTTCTTCCTCAACTGGAGATTCCACTGGCCCTTTGATCCGAGTGTAGTGAGTCTAGCCTTTCCCCACCATTCTTATCGCTGTTTCAGGGATCAAAAGAGCCTGGTACGGCCCTTCCCAGTCCGGCTGCAATTTAGTCTCTGTCCATGATTTTACTCAGACCCAATCTCCCGGCCGGATGGGATGAACAGTGAATTCAAGGGGCGGAGTCTGTGCCAATAAACCCTGTTTCCTGAGGAAAGACAAAGAGGAGGACAAGCCCAGAATATACTTCTTTAAGAACAAATCTTTAGTTTCTGGGATTGGCAGTGGCCAGAGATAGGAACTTCCCAAGGACCTGGGACAGTAGGTATCAGGGAATAAACCATCGCTTCCTGTGGATTCAGAGCTGCTTCTTTCGTTACCTCATCAGCCAGTAATGTAGCTTTCCATTCTTTAATTAACAATGAATTAACGCAGTCATGTTTTAAATTAACCGTGAATCAATATGACAGGTCACTGAGACTGTGTGAAGGGATCCTGCCAATTAATATTGATTCAAGCTAGCACAATCGATTTATTATAAATATTAATTATTAATTATATATTATATAAATATCATTATCTGTAATTCAGGGTGGAAACACAACAAATGACCTAAACATTTTTAAAACTGTAATAGCTCAGTTCTGTTTGTTTACCAGTCACTTGTGACTTCTTATTCGGTTTCTGTAATTGTTTTGCTCGAGCACATTCATTTTTAAGAACCTCAACAGATTACATCGCACAATTTGCAGTTAATTCAGTCCCAGTTTGGTGGCAGTATTTTGTCATGAGCGCAAAACTGTTTCTTCGTGCCTCTCATCACAAAACTGTCACCATAATCTAATTAACTCTTTCGTTCCCCCTGCCTTGGGCTTAAATTTTAAGGATGACTTTGCTGCCCCTGTATCAACTAGGAAAACTACGTCCTCTTTATAAAGTCCCACCTTTAAATTTATCAAGGATTCCTGGTGGGTCCCCGGGGGCAGGAACTCCTGACACCTCGATTTTTCATCAAGGTTCATAAACGGTACTGTCTTTACTTCCTTTTTCAAATCTCGACACTCTCTCTTAAAGTGACCCGTCCTTTCACAGTAATAACATCCCGCCTGTGGGGATTCCCACTTCGATCCTTGTTCCTATCCACCAGGCCCCTTAACATCTCCTCCCTGACCATTCCGGTTTCTTTCTCCTTTTAGTTTTGCCCTTTCTTTATTATCTCATCAACCGTGGGCTATCATTATTTTTGCCTTTTGTTTTTACTTCTCGTTACGTTGCCAGATCAATTGCTGACCTGATTTAACCAACTGAACAGCCTTGGGGCCACCCAATGGCCATTCTTCATCACCCAATGTTTTATTTAGACCTTGAGAATTTTTTTAAAGAAATATTGCAATATTTCTTGCTCCCCGTAACTTCAAATACCAATTCATCAATTTATGCTTGACTAACTTTAAAGTCTGTTCCCAACTTATAAATATATTTATATATTATACATTCATTTATTCAGTATTCAATATTTAAAATGTAAAATGCATACAGTTCCCAACTTTGAAATCCGCTATAATTACTCAGTTTTAGTTTAATTTAAATCCAAAATTATGTTTCTTAAGTAGTCCTGACCAATCATAGCTCAATTACAATGCTATAGGTCGTGAAATAATCAGAGCTGCCTTAAAAGAATTTGTCTATTCAAGTTAGAAAAAAAAACTTCCAATGCATGAACAATGGCTGAATCCAAGGTCACAGATATGAACCATAGGATTTTGATTTTACTACAATCCAATGTTGAACTGAAACTTCAACTGTCCTCCATAAATTGCTTTTATGTAAGGATAAAAGAAATGAGTTAGAAACTGATAGTAAGGCAGTCAGGAGCTGTAAAAAGAACAGGAGTTATCATTTTATTTTCATAATCACTATAGAATCCTTAACATTAAAAGAAATCATGTTAAATTTCCATAATAAAAATCAGATTCAAAACAGTCCTGGAACTCAAGCTCCAGGGAATAAAGTGCAAACATTCAATCACCAGCAAACAAATGTGCATTCAAACCAAATCACAAAGGGTGAAACTTTCTACCAGCTGTACAGCTCTTTTCGTTCTCTCTCTCTCACACCATATTTCACAGACACTTCCTGAGCTTCCCGTAATAACACCTCTGGGTGCTCCTTGCTTCAGCCCTCTATCTTTTGAATATTTTTCTGGATGTCTGGCCATGATTTAAGACCATAAGACCATAAGACATAGGAGTGGAAGTAAGGCCACTCCGCCATTCAATCATGGCTGATGGGCATTTCAACTCCACTTACCCGCATTCTCCCTGTAGCCCTTAATTCCTTGTGACGTCAAGAATCTATCAATCTCTGCCTTGAAGACATTTAGCGTCCCGGCCTCCACTGCACTCTGCGGCAATGAATTCCACAGGCCCACCACTCTCTGGCTGAAGAAATGTCTCCGCATTTCTGTTCTGAATTGACCCCCTCTAATTTTAAGGCTGTGTCCATGGGTCCTACTCTCCTTGCCTAACGGAAACAATTTCCTAGCATCCACCCTTTCCATACCATGTATTATCTTGCAAGTTTCTATTAGATCTCCCCTTAATTTTCTAAACTCCAATGAATACAATCCCAGGATCCTCAGCCGTTCCACATATGTTAGACCGACCATTCCAGGGATCATCCGTGTGAATCTCCGCTGGACATGCTCCAGTGCCAGTATGTCCTTCCTGAGGTGTGGGGACCAAAACTGGGCACAGCATTCTAAATGGGGCCTAACCAGAGCTTTATAAAGTCTCAGTAGCACAATGGTGCTTTAAATTCCAACCCTCTTGAGATTTCCTACTGGTTCAGCACACAGCGCTAAAATGGTCAGCTTCTCTTGTGTCCTTTTGAACTCTCAAGTCAGGGTCTTGTAACAGCAAAGATGTTTTTCTCTGTGTCTGCCCTGTTTGCAAGGGGTAATAAGAATCCATTATAATTTACAGGACCTGACTCTCAATTACAAGGCTTTTGATAGTACTGAGTTCGTTTCAGGGTCAGAATCAAACACTCATTAATTTCACAAAGGAATAGATTAGATTAGATTACTTAGTGTGGAAACAGGCCATTCGGCCCAACAAGTCCACACCGACCCACCAAAGCACAACCCACTCATACCCCTACATTTACCCCTAGCACTACGGGCAATTTAGCATGGCCAATTCACCTGACCCGCACATCTTTGTGACTGTGGGAGGAAACCGGAGCACCTGGAGGAAACCCACGCAGACACGGAGAGAATGTGCAAACTCCACACAGTCAGTTGCCTGAGGTGGGAATTGAACCCGGGTCTCTGGTGCTGTGAGGCATCAGTGCTAACCACCTTGCCACCATGCCGCCCACAAATCATCTTTGCAATCTTTTCCTCTATATCTCTGGAACCATTTGGAGGCCTATAGAAAACTCCCAAAACTGTGACATCTCCTTTCCTGTTTCTAACTTCAGCCCATACTACCTCAGAGAACAAGTCTTCAAACATCCTTTCTGCAACCGTAATACTGTCCTTGACTAACAATGCTACACCTCCCCCTCTTTTACCAGCTTCTCTGTTCTTACTGAAACGTCTAAGCCTGGAACCTGCAATAACCATTCCTGTCCCTGCTCTATCCATGTCTCTGAAATGACCACAACATCAAAGTCCCATGCTGCAAGTTCACCCACCTTATTCCAGATGCTCCTGGCACTGAAGTAGAAACTTGAAACCGCTTTCCTGCTTGCCGATGCATCTTGTGACCTTGAATTATTCTCAGAATCTGCTGTCTGGTTGCAGGCTCTCTCACAAGGAGAAGCAACCTTTCCACATTGGTCCTGTCAATTCCCCAAATGTTACTGATTGTTTCAATAAGGTCATAAGCAAGCTGTTTGCCAGAAATCATTTGTGAGGCTGTCAAGCAATGCATTCATGGCCAATTTGTTAGCTTCTGTTCCCCAAAGGATCCTTCTTCATGTCAATAGAAGAGGACAATTTATCAGTTCTCTTCTTGGAAGCAAAACTCCAAAGTGCAGGAAAGTGGCAGCAATGCCTGTCTGTATACAGTTTACAATAAGATGGATAAAGTTCTGAAATCAAGCAATGATCTCAGATCAAAAGTAATCCTTTTTGCACTTGCCTTTGCCACAACCCTCACCAGCCACTCCAGACTGAATGAAACATATCCTGCTCCTCGGATGCTGCCTCACCTGCTGTGCTTTTCCAGCACCACACTCTCAACTCTGATCTCCAGCATCTGCAGTCCTCACTTTCTCCTGAATGTAACATGGCCTAATCTCAAATCTTTCAACTAACTCCTCTTCTGAGGGCACATGTTACAGATTGCTACAGCACAGGTGGTGGACATTCATCTTACTGACTCTTTTAATAAGCAATTCACCTCCCGCCATTGTCAATAATCTGCACTTAATCAAATGAATCTCCTTCCATTACACTCTTTGAGAGAGCATTCCAGATCCGAACCAATCGCTGTAAGATAATACTTCTCCTCGTGTCGCCAATGCTCCTTTTGCCAATTACTCTTGATCTGTACACTTTGTTTCCCAATCCTTCCATCAATTGGGAACTGTTTCTCTCTATCAACTTTGTCCAGGGCCCTTGTGATTTTGAGCAACTTTCACTTCTCCAAGCAGCACAGGCCCAGTTTCAGTGATTTATTTCCATAACTTAAATTAGCGAGATGCACAGCTGGCTGTATATGAGAAATGAAGGAAGAGGGGAATTGTCCGATTTGGAACCCCTGTGTTACTGTGGAGCGGGCTGTTCCCTTACTTCCAATGGTCAGATTAGACTGGGAGCACTGCGTACAGGTCTGACCTGTGGATTGCAATAAGGATATTGCAGGGATTGCAAAGAAGATTTTAGAGGGTGATACGAAAAACTGAGAGGTTCTAACTTTTTAACAAATGACTGAACAGTCTGAGGCAGTTTCCTCCACAAAAAAAAGACCGAAAAACCAATGAACGTTAAAATTAACAAGGGAATTGGCCAAGCAGATGGTGATAATGAGAAGACACCATTCTGCCCCTCAGCCTTGCACTACCATTCAAGTGCATCGAGGTTGACCTACCACAGACTTCAATCTTTCTTTTGTGTCACATCTTCATTGTCATAAACTCTCTGATATTTCAAAATGCTATCCATCTCCTCTTCATAAATTTGTAGTGATCTAGCCTCCACAACTCTCTGGAGTAGAGAATTATGAACATTCATTAACATCTGAGAGAAGATATGCCTTCACATCTTAGTTGCTGAATTACAGGCCCCCACTTGAAAACTAAGTCCACTGGTTCTAGATTTAAAACAAGTGGAAAGATCTTCTCAATGCCTACTCCCTTGAAATATGAATAAGATCACTAATTATTATTCTAACCTTTGCACACAGATCCAACCTGCAACTGTTAGAGAATTGAAATCTTCACTTCAGAAATCAGCCTCAAGAATCTCTACTAAACTGTCTCCAATGCAGATATATTCTTTTTTAAGTAAGGGATCGAATCTGTCCACAGTCTCGCCAGCACCATTACAGTTACAAAAACAACTTCCATTTGAAATTTTAAAAAGTCCCCTCATAATAAAGGCCAAATGAAATTCCATTGAATGACTTCTGCACCTATAAGCTAAGGTTTTGAGTTTCACGCACAAGAATACCTGCTTCTTTGTGCTCCATTGTTTTTGGGGTTTCTTTTCATTTTAACAACAAACAGGAATTTTGATTCCGCCGACCAAATGACAACACTATTTTTTCTGACATCGAACTCCATCGGCAAAATATTTCATTAGAGATTATTTATGTTCTCATCACAACATACTCTACCACCTTTATGTTTGTACTATCAGCTGAAATGGATACATTGCATTCTGCCCTCTGCCACTTCTTCACATTGATCAGAAATAATTGAGGATCTAGGACAGTTTTTTGGTACTGCACATCCTTCCAAACTGAAGAAAAACTCCATCATCCAACACTCCGTCTAGTTTATCAACTGATTCTTAATCTGTCCTTATATATTACTCCCAAAACTGACAACTCCCATTGTGTGCGATAACCTTAATTTGACTTTTTGTGAAATAACTACAAAAAAATCCAAACACACAACCGCCACGTTTATTAGCTTCGCTTCTCTGATCCTCAGAAAACTCAGTCATGTTTGTCAAACTTGATTGTATTTTTACAACATCTGCTAGATAATGTTAAGTTTTTATTATTAAGTTTTATTATTTGGGTCTTTCTACTACTGTCTTGTTAATGGACTCAATTTTTCCCAAGAAGTTAGCAAACAAACTGACATATACTTTCCTGCTTCCTGACTCCCTCTATTCCTTATGAAGGGCTTTTGCCTGAAATGTCGATTTTCCTGCTCCTCGGATGCTGCCTGACCTGATTTGCTTCTCCAGCACCACTCTAATCTAGTCCCTCGTTTCTTGAACAGGCCCATCACTTTAGTGGTTTTCCAATCGGCTGGAACCCTCCTTGAATCCATTGAGCTCTGGAATATTCCATCCAATGCCTTCACTATCACTGCAGCCATTTCACCAAAAAACCATGGATACAGGCCGTAAAGTCCCAGTGATATCTTGTGCCTTCAGTCCCATTAGTTTGTTCAAAATATGTCCCTTGTAAAAGAATAGACTGTTCCAGGATATTTCCTCCCACTAGTGCCTTGCCTTTCATTCATTGGAATAGTCATTTTTGTCTAGTATAATGATGACCAAATTATTTTACATGTCATTTTTGCATTCCCATTCGCAATTCCCCAGTCTCTTCTACTCAGGGTCACACATCAAGCTTGAGCTACTTTCTTTCTTTGTATATATACAAATAAACACTTGCACATTGTTTCTGCATTTATTGCTATTTATATTCATTATCAAGTTTCTTCTATGTGATAGTGTCACAAAGCTGTTCCTTTTCTCAAGGATACTGCGGCCTTAATTTTTTTAGAGGGGTCGTAAACAGTCCAGGCTCCGATTAGACTAGTATGTTACAGATATGAAAAGATGTTTGAGAGGCCTTTTGTTTATATGTAAACAGATGAGACTTCAGGCCAAAGTGACCTGTACAATGACAGGAGAGTGGTCAGCTCTCTAGCTGAGCAGTTCAGGCCAGAACTAGTTAGAAGTTCAGCAGTGGACTGTGTGAACAGGTTCGCCCTCTCCTTCTGCCCTTCTAACTTCAACCTGTAAGCATCTGTTCCATTTTTACAGGTCTTTAAGGGGGTTTGAACCTTGGGACTGTTGTGTTTATTCGGAACAGCATAATTAAGTCAAGTTTGGATAGTCTGAGTTATGTACGGGTTCTTTATTCTGTTCTTTGTGTTTCGTTGTGTAATTTTCTGAATTTTGTTTTGTCTGTTTTAAAATCTGGTAGTCAACCTAGCTAGCTTACTCCGAGTAATTTTCATTGTACACTTACTGAAACAAAGTTATGGTCTGGGGCTGCCTGCTCAAGAATGTTTTGAGTGGTCTGGCCTAGACTATAACAGACTGGGGCTCTTTGTAGGATTTAAATGATGAGTGGTAGGTGCTAGTGTCTTTATTTTGGGTGTTGGTTTCATTGGGTAGACAAAGCTTGGGATAGGTATGGTCGCCAAAAGTCTTCTGGAAGTGTATGATTTTTTTTTCCAAAGTGTAAGACCTCGCATTTGTTCACATTGAATTCCATCAGCCATTTCCTGGACCACTCTCCTAAACTGTCTAGATCCTTCTGCAGCCTCCCCACTTCCTCAGTACTACCTGCCTGTCCACCTAACTTTGTATCATCGGCAAACTTCACTAGAATGCCCCCAGTCCCTTCATCCAGATCATTAATATATAACGGGAACAGCTGTGGCCCCAACACTGAACCCTGTGGGACACCGCTTGTCACCGGCTGCCATTCCGAAAAAGAATCTTTTATCCCAACTCTCTGCCTTCTGTCAGACAGCCAATCCTCAATCCATGCCAGCAGCTCACCTCAAACACCATGGGCCCTCACCTTACTCAGCAACCTCCCATGAGGCACCTTATCAAAGGCCTTTTGGAAGTCCAGGTAGATAACCTGCACTGGGTTTCCTTGGTCTAACCTACTTGTCACCTCTTCAAAGAATTCTAACAGGTTTATCAGGCACGACCTTCCCTTACTAAATCCATGCTGACTTGTTCTAATCTGAATCTGCACTTCCAAGAATTTAATAATTCCATCCTTAATGATGGATGCAAGAATTTTACCTGTAACCGAGGTTAGGCTAATTGGGCTATAGTTTTCCATCTTTTGTCTTGATCCTTCCTTGAACAAGGGGGTTACAACAGCAATTTTCCAATCTGGGACTCTCCCTGACTCCAGTGATTTTTGAAAGATTATGACCAATGCCTCCGTTATTTCCTCAGCCACCTCTCTCAGAACTCTAGGATGCAGCCCATCAAGACCAGGAGGTTTATCAATTTTTAGACCTTTTAGCTTTTCTAGCACTTTCTCTTTTGTAATGGCAGTCATACTCAACTCTGCCCCCTGACTCTCTTTAATTGTCGGGATATTACTCATGTCTTCCACTGTGAAGACTGACGCAAAGTACTTATTAAGTTCTTCAGCTGTTTCCTTATCTCCCAGCATAAGCCTTCCAACATCAATCTGGAGTGACCCAATGTCTACTTTTGCCTGTCGTTTGTTTCTTATGTATTAAAAGAAACATTTACTATCATTTCTAATATTACTGGCCAGCTTACCTTCATATTTGATCCTCTCCTTCCTTATTTCTCTCTTTGTTATCCTCTTTTTGTTTTTTGTTTTCTGATTTCTCAGTGCTCTTGACCACTTTATAGGCTCTCTCTTTTTCTTTGATACATTTCCTGACTTCTTTTGTCAGCCGTGGCTGTCTAATCACACACTCACACGTCACCTCCACCCGCCCCCCCATCCCTAGCCCCCACTCAATCCCCGGATAATCTTTCTTTTCTTTCGGATGAACCTCTGTACTAACTCCTCAATTACATCCAGAAACTGCTGCCATTGTTGCTCTACTGTCTTCTCCGTTCGGCTCTGCTTCCATATTATGATCACTGTCTCCTAAGTTTTCCCTTACTTTAAGATCTTTTATAAAGTCTGGTTCATTACATAGCACTAAGTCCAGAATAGCCTGCTCCCTTGTGGGCTCCATGACAAGCTGTGTCAAAAAGCCATCCTGTAAGCATTCCATGAATTTCCTTTCTTTGGATGCACCGGCAACATTATTCACCCAGTCCATTTGCATATTGAAGTCCCCCATGATCACCATG
Source organism: Hemiscyllium ocellatum (assembly GCF_020745735.1). Lineage (NCBI taxonomy): Eukaryota > Metazoa > Chordata > Chondrichthyes > Orectolobiformes > Hemiscylliidae > Hemiscyllium > Hemiscyllium ocellatum. The sequence continues at coordinate 177,346 of NC_083410.1, read as the reverse complement.
ACCTTGCCTTTCTGACATGTGTTCCCTATTTCCCGGTACGTCTTGTGCCCCTGGTCCTGACCACTGTTAGGTGGCCCGTACATAACTCCCATTATGGCTTTTTTTGCCTTTGTGGTTCCTCAGCTCTACCCACACAGACTCCACATCCTTCTGACCCTATGACATCAATGTCATAGATTCAATCTCATTCTTAACTAACAGGGCAACCTCACTGCCTCTGCCCACCTTCCTGTCTTTTCAATAAAGTTGTAAATCTGTGGATGTTTAACTGCCAGTCCTGTACCCCCTGCAACCATGTCTCTGTGTTGCCTACCATATCATAATCATTCACGATGATTTCTGCCGTTAATTCGTCTACTTTGTTATGAATACTATGAGCATTCAGGTAAAGCGCCTTAATGCTAATTTTCTTATCCTGGTGATTTCCAACATCTCTAGTAATATGTCCTAAGTTATCCTTCCTTTTTGTTTCATTCCTAAACCCTGATCTTAAACCCTGCAAACACGCTAACCTGCTGCTTATCTTACTACTTGACTCCATACTCCCTGTCGCCTTCCCTTTCCCTTCCCCCGACTCTCAAGTTTAAAGTCACTAGTTTTGCAAAAGGTGAATAAGAAGGATAAAGTGAGGACTGCAGATGCTGGAGACCAGAGTTGAAAAATGTGGTGCTGGAAAAACACAGCAGGCCAGGCAGCATCCGAGGAGCAGGAGAATCGACGTTTCAGGCATAAGCCCTTCTTCAGGAATGAGACTGGTGTGCCAGGTGGGCTGACCTGGGGAGTGCACTGAGAGAGGGACTCACTGAGATCCTTGTAGAGGGAGGAGGAGAGTATACCAAGCTGCATCAATTAGCAGACCAACTAGAATTGGAACTGCCTGCATCTGTGAGGAAAGGAGATTACAGCAATAGCTCAGATTTAAACTTGCTGGAGAAACCATCAGAATCTGTAGAGAGGGCAAACATTTGATTGCAAATGAAGCAGCTTGATTTAGAGGCGAGAGATAAGGAAAGGGCAGCAGAAATGAAACAGTTTGAGTTACGATTAAAAGTAGAAGAGAGAAAAAGAGAGAGCTTTTGAACTTCAGAAACTGATGCTTAGAAAGGAAAGTTAGCTGAAAAGGCTGGAGATAAAGGATGAGGGTAGGCTCAGTAAGGAAGAGAGTGAGGATGAGCAAGCTTCTGGTCATCAGAAGCAGAGTGAGAAACTGTTTAAGTACGTTCAAACATTGCTGAAATTTGATGAGAACGATGTGGAAGCCTTTTTCATCTCATTTGAAAAAGTGGCTAAACAAATGAAGTGGCTAGTGGCCATGTGGGTTTTGTTGGTCCAAATGAAACTTGTTGGTATGGCTAGTGAGTTATTTGCATCACTATCAGAGGAGGTATGTGGGGAGCATGAGGAAGTGGAAAAAAGCCATTTTACGTGTATATGAGTTTGTGCCAGAAGCCTATAGACAATCTTTCAGGAATCTAAGGAGGCACCTTGGTCAAACCTTATTGAGTTTGAAAGGATCAGAGTAATTTTGATTGATGGATAAGAGCTCTAAAAATCAGGCAAACCTATAACATCCTTAAAAAGGTAAATATTTTGAAGGAATCCAAAAATTCACTGCCTGAAGTCGTGCAAACTCAAGTGGAAGAGCAGAAAGTTAAATCGACAAGGTTAGCAGCTGAAGGTGCTGATGATTATGAACTGGTCCATAAAACATGGTTTGGCTTCCAGAATCAATTTCAGTCCATGAGGGAGGGAAACTGGGGCAAAGAGAAATCCTCACATGGAAAGGGAAAAGTAGACCTCAGTGAAGATCAGAAGGATAACTTACTGCAGGGTAAAAAAGAAACCCTTGACGGGGACAAAGAAGTTAAAAAGCTCCAATGTTTTCATTGTAATAAAGTTGGCTCCACAAAATCACAGTGTTGGTGGGCTAGGAGAAAGCCAGGTGTACAAAAACAGGGCAAGCCTTGGAGTTTTGTTGGATTAGTAAAAAAAAAAGCACAAGGGAACTGCCTCAGAGTGTACAACGGTAAAGTTCATTCACATTGGCCAGGAGTAGCAGGTGAAGAGGTTACAGTATTAAGAGACACAGGATCCTGTAATGCTGAAGATGAGGAGATATGTACTCCTGAGGGTCTCTTGCCAGAAAAGGTCCTGGTAACAGAAATTCATGGTGAGACAGAAAGTGTTCACTTATGTAAAATGAGGCTAGAGAGTCCAGAGAAAAGTGAAGAATTTGTGGTAGGAGTACTGGACAAACTCTCAGCTCCAGGAATACAATTTGTCCTTGTGAATGATATAGCTGACTCACCAGGAGGTATGCTGCCTATTCTAGTTGAAAAGCCAGTGGAGTCACAGGCAACTGAAGACATGAAAATTGTTTATCCAGAAATTTTCCCAGATTGTGCGATCACAAGTTGCAATAGGAGAGATCAAAAGATCTTCAATTAGGTAAGTGGAACAGAGCAAGAGTAAAAAGGCAAATATGCAAGTATCTTTAGCTCTGCTAAGCTGAGTGAGTTACAGCAGAAAGATGAGAAGTTAAAATAATAGTACAAAAGTCATTTACAGAGGAGAGTGAACACATCCCGATGTGTCATTGCTTAACAAATGATGTCTTAATGTGGAAATGGAGACCACCACACATTCAAGCAAATGAGAAAAGGGCAGAGATTCATCAAATTGTTTTGTCAGTAGGGTATAGAATGGAGACACTGTGAGTGACACACGAGATACCACTTGGAGGTCCTTTGGAGTGAGGAAAACACAGGCTAAAATACAAAGACATTTTTACTGGCCTGGACTACACAAATATGTAGTTTTGCAAGATATGTCATACATGTCAGCTAATCGGAAGACCAAAGGCAGTAAGTAATAAGACCTGCACCTTTAATACCTATTCCAGCATTTAAGGACCCTTTCACAAGAGTCTTGATTGATTGTGTAGGTCCTCTACCTCAATCAAAAAGTGGGAATAAGCATTTATTAACAATAATGGATGTGTCAGCTAGATTTCCAGAGGCAATCCCATTCTGCAACATCACACCTAAAAGGGCTGTAGAAGAATTACTTAAATATTTTACTAGATACGGACTACCAATAGAGATCCAGTCAGATCAAGGATCAAACTTCACATTCAAATTATTCAAGGAGGTTATGAATAATTTGGGAATAAAGCAATTCAAATCTACTGTGTGCCATCCAGAATCACAGGGAGCACTAGAGAGATGGCATCAAACATTGAAGACCATGTTGAGGGCTTATGGTCTGGATTATCCAGATGATTAGGATAAGGAAGTTGCGTTTGGACTTTTTGCGATCAGAGAGGCACTGACTAAATCAATCAAATTCAGTCAATTTAAATTAGTTTTTGGGCATGAAGTAAGAGGACCATTAAAATTGATTAATGAGAAATTAATAAGTCAGAATTCAGAGACTACCCATTTGGACTATGTGTCAAATTTTAGAGAACGATTAAATAGAGCTGGAAAGTTGGCTAGATAGTATTTACAAGTATCACAGCATACACTGAAACAGGAGATGGATTAGAAATCTCAAATTCACAGTTTTGCAATTGGTGATATTTCCAGTGATAGGTTAACCTTTAAAAGTCAAGTTTAGTGGACCTTATCAAATTGAGAGGAAATTGAGTGGGGCAAACTATTTGAAAAGGACTTCAGACAGGAAGAAATCTCACAGAGTGTGTCATGTGAATATGCTGAAAAGGTGTTTTGACAGGGAAGGAAAGCAAGAGGAGAAGGTGTTAATGATTACATCACAGAAGGAAGAACCATGTTCAGAGGATTCTGAATTGGACGTTCCTCAAATCAGATTGGACAGTGAGGAAGTTGTCAAAAATTATGATAAATTATTGAGTTACCTTCCTCAAGAAAATCAAAATGACCTGAAAGAGTTATTACTATCAGATGGGGAGATATGTGGAAATAAACTGGGAAGTACCAACCTAATTGTGTATGATTAGGGAGGCATGTCAGCTCATAGTTAGCACTGCTGCCTCACAGTGCCAGGGACTCAGGTTCAATTCCCACCTTAAGTGAATGTCTGTGTGGAGTTTGTACATTCTCCCCATGAATTAGATTAGTTACAATGTGAAAACAGGCCCTTCAGCCCAACAAGTCCACACTGATCTGCCGAAGCGCAACCCACCCAGACAAATTCTCCTACATTTACCCCTTCACCTAACACTATGGGCAAATTAGCATGGCCAATTCACCTAACCTGCACATTTTTTTTGGACTGTGGGAGGAAACCGGAGCACCCAGAGGAAACCCACGCAGACACGGGGAGAATGCACAAACTCCACACAGACAGTCGCCTCAGGCAGGAATTGAACCCGGGTCTCTGGCACTGTGAGGCAGCAGTGCTAAGCACTGTGCCACCATGCCACCCACGCGTCTGCGTGGAATTCCTCTGGGTGCTCCAGTTTCCTCCCACAATCCAAAAGGTACGCAGGTCAGGTGAATTGGCCATGCTAAATTGTCTATAGTGTTAGGTGCATCAGTCAGGGGTAAATATAGGTTAGGGGAATGGGTCTGAGAGGGTTACTCTTCAGAGTGTTGGGCTGAAGGGCCTGTTTCCATACTGTAGGGAACATAATCTAATCATGATGTAGATATAGGAGATGCTGTTCTGATTAAGCAACACCCTCATAGGCAAAAGCCGCTGAGGCTGGCACAGGTTCGGAAGGAGATAGAGCGCATGCTCCATAATGGCATAATCAAAGTGAGTTACAGTGACTGGAGCTCACCCATAGTCATGGTACCAAAGCCATATGGTACCCAACGGTTACGTGTGGACTATTGCAAAGTCAACGCTGTTACAACACTGAAGGACTGTGTGATTTTTAGTCACTTATGGAAGAAACATTTACAGCATTTATCGGACTTGTTCAATAGACTTTGGAAGGCAGGTTTGGTGGTAAAGAACATAGAACATAGAACAATACAGCACAGAACAGGCCTTTCGGCCCACGATGTTGTGCCGAACATTTGTCCTAGCTTAAGCACCTATCCACGTACCTATCCAATTGCCGCTTAAAGGTCACCAATGATTCTGACTCTGCCACTCCCACAGGCAGCGCATTCCATGCCTCACCACTCTCTGGGTAAAGAACTTACCCCTGACATCCCCCCTATACCTTCCACCCTACACCTTAAATTTATGTCCCCTTGTAACACTCTGTTGTACCTGGGGAAAAAGTCTCTGACTGTCTACTCTATCTATTCCCCAGATCATCTTATGAACCTCTATCAAGTCACCCCTCATCCTTCACTGTTCTAATGAGAAAAGGCCTAGCACTCTCAACCTATCCTCGAACGACCTATTCTCCATTCCAGGCAAAATCCTGGTAAATCTTCTCTGCACCCTCTCCACATCTTTCCTAAAGTGAGGCGACCAGAACTGCACACAGTACTCCAAATGTGGCCTTACCAAGGTCCTGTACAGCTGCAACATCACTTCATGACTCTTGAATTCAATCCCTCTGCTAATGAACGCTAATACACCATAGGCCTTCTTACAAGCTCTATCCACCTGAGTGGCAACTTTCAAAGAGCTCACTCTCTCAGCGGAGCAGGTAAGGGCTGTTTGGCAGTGGCTGCTTGAAGGCTCGGTGACGTTTGTTTAACGGGTTAAATTTGAATTTTTTTTTTAAAAAAGCGCAGAGCAGACCCGGAAGCTCGTGTAGCGCAAGCTTACCTGGGTAAGTTGTTTGTTTTTTCCCATTGTTAGGTAGAAGTAACACTCAGGCAAATGTAAGATGGAAGTAACACTGAAATGTTAGATAGAAGCAGTAACACTAGAATGTTAGATAGAAGTAGCTCTCAGGCTGATGTGGCCAGGGGGCCCCAGAGGGGAAAAACAGACACGAGGTCTGAGGAAGATAATTGAACCAGTGGAAAAGTACTGAAAGAGCAGTAAAACTTGAAAAAACAGAACAAAGGGGCCATCTGGTACATAGCAAGTTGAACTAACTGATAGCCGAATAAGGCATGTTAGAACACTGATAAGAGACTGGGGCCAATGGCAAACTATAGAACCGACCATTACCAAATAAGGGAACGGTGCAGGAATAAGGGGGGTATAAGAATAAACAACTTAGAACAAAGGATTAGAGGGCGCCTTCTCCAGCAAGCCTGATACCTTGCTGTAACTCGACTCTCTCTCGAACAAAGCAGTCTGTTTCTTAGAATCTGACACGGTGTCTCATTCCTCCGAAACGAACACGGGGACGGTAGAACCGTCCTAACAGATGGTGACCCCTGACGTGCGGAGGGAACGGAGACACGCTTGTTGGCAGGAGTTGAGAGCCGCCGGGCGGCCGGCCATTCTGAACTGGGTCCGGGGACGCCCTTTGCATGAAGGTCTCCAGTAGACATTGACCACTCTAAATTAGTAGTTGTTCTGACGTCTCGAATACCTTTGCCAACCTAAATTGCAGACGTGAGTAGACGACAGAGAATTGCTTTGTTCTAAGTGCGAGTACTTTAGGTGTGTTGGTCGTCCCGGAAAAGCCGGAGGTATTGGACACGGTGAGTTTCTTTTTTATTTGTTGCTATCTATAGTGAGAAGAGTGAATCCTCTAGGTGTGCGTTGAAACAGCCCTGCAATTTGAAAGTCCTAGAGTGGATGAATTCTCCAGGTGTGCGTTGAAACACCCCTGCAATTCCAAAATTCCTGGAGATGCGGAGGCATATGTTTATAGTCTCCCATCATTAGACAAGTGAACCGTCTAGGTGTGCGTTGAAACATCACTGCAATCCAAAAGTCCTGGAATCGGTGAGTAATATATTTTTCTCTTTCTCTCCTGACGATAAGTCGGTGATTTCTCCAGGTGTGCGTGGAAACAACTTTGCAATTTCAAAGTCCTGGAGGTAGGAGGCGGGGTGATTGTGTCTTACGGACCGCATGGCTCCCGGAACGGGAGTTTGGTCGTAGGATAGTATAAGACGCGGGTACTGGGGTTACGGGAGTATAGACCCACGCGCTGACGGACTTGGGGAGTGGGAAGCTTCCACTGCGCTGACAAAATAACGGACGTAACGGCACGAGGGGACAGCGTATTACCTAACGGGTCGGTTAGATCGGGTGGTTGACGGGATTTTTTATAACGGTCGGAGACCTTTGAGACTGACACAGATGTCGATTGAGAGGTTTAATTACGGGCCCCCTAAACTGGTGGCTATGCGCCCAACACCCAGGAGTGCCGTGGTGGAGAGAGACAAAGACAGAGGACAGGGGACAGAGACAGACACAGAGTTCCGGACAGAGCGACTGTGTGTGTGTGAGAGGGAGTCTGTTTATGAGAAAGATAGAGTCTCTGAGTGTGTAAAAATCTGTGAGTCTGTATTTGTGGGCTGAGTTAATGTCTATTTTGAATATACTATTTACTGCGGGAGAAATACTTACTGTGTAAGTATTTCTGTGTTTGTAAAGGTCTGTGGGAGAGAACAGAGAGAGAGAGAGAGAGAGAGAGAGAGACAGTGCGAGACACTAACAAAGGACTGCTCGGCCAGCAGACAGTTTAACACTTTGTGTTCCGGCTTAAATTCATCTGCTTGTTAGTGAATGAATGTCTGAGTGCTATCACCTAGAGCTTGAGTCCCTGGACTTTTTTTTTGAATGTGATTTTTTATGAATGCTTAACATGATTTTTTTCAGGTTGGAGATTTTATTGAGATTGAGTGGAGATGGGAAAGATTAGTTGGTAACTGATATTGATATAACTGATATAATAATCTGAGTGGGTCTGTGGAATTAAGAAATTGTGTGTCATATCCCAAGGAGAGAGAGAATGCGAATGCTGCTGAGCACTAGCAGACCGTGTCTGTGAGAGAGATAGATAGAGAGAGTAGGGCAGCACGTTTGAAGTAAACATTTCGGGAGTACAGCCTGCAAAGACTTTAACCCTTCGTGAACTGATTCAGATGCATCTGTTTGTTTGGTGATTATTTTCTTGGTTTTGTTTCTAGAGCCTGAGTTCCAGGACTGCTGTTTAAAGTGATTTCTTTTTATGTGAACTTAACATGATTTTTTGAGGCTAATAACTTCTGTTCTTCTATGAGTCATGACTCCCTAACTACTTTTTTCTTACTAATCTCTTTTATTTTTACATAAAAGCAATATATGAAGGACGGGAGTACATAAGAAAACTAATTTTGGATCTAAATTAGGGTACTAAATCTGGGTGATTACAGTGGATTTCAAAATTAGGAACTGTATGCATTTTACATTTTAAATATTAAACACTGAATACATGGACGTACATATATAAATATGTTTACAAGTTTTACAGGCCTTAAAGTTAGTCAAGCATGAATTGATAAATTGGTGTTTGAGCATATGGGAAGATAGAAACATTGGAAAATTTCTGAAAAGAAAGAAACAGGGAAGAACATAACGACTTGTCCATTTCAGGAAGTGTTGATAGGGGACAAGGAGATTGGGTTTGTGTGTGACCCCCTCGCCAGTGGGGAGGTCGGAACATTTAAAAGGAAATGACGATCCTGGTTGAGAATCTGATAGGATTGTCAGAACAAGTTAATTTATTTTTGAGGCCCAGTCTGTATTTGTGGGCTGAGTTAATGTCTATTTTGAATATACTATTTACTGCGGGAGAAAGGAGACTTATATGGGGATGCTGGATAGGGAAAGGTACGGAAGATAGAAGGGTGGAGTGGGATAAAACCATTAAATGAATTGTTAGGAGGGGCACAGAAAGTGTTTGTAAAGAGAGAAATGACGAGTGACAGGAGCAGAATGCGTAAATGATGGTAGCTGCGGTTGATGAGGTAATTAGGAGGAAAATGCAATCAAAAGTGAGCAACCGGAGCAGCGAATGATAGCATGTGGGGCAGAGAAGAAAGGGGATAGGGAGAGATGCTCTTAGCAGAGAAAGGAGGGGTCTGCACTATGTTTGGTGAAATGTGTTGTACTTCAATAGCGAACAATACGGGCCCAGATGGGAAACTCACTAAAACGCTAAGGAAACTGCGTGCTCTGGCCGCTGAACTAAAGCTGCAGTCTGGGGTCAGTAATCCTGTTATAGATTGGTTGAGTAAAACATTCGGGAAGTGGGGAAGTATGTTGGGACAGTTAGCCCTGGGCCTGAGCATTTCTGTTGCTATTTTTATTATTTGTGGTTGCTGTTGTATCCCCTGTCTCAGGACCCTTGTGACCCGGACTATCAACCGAGCCCTTACAGACAAGGACGACCACCCCTCTTCGCCCCCACTTTATCAAGCCGTGCAGCAGGGATGCACGGGCGCTCCCTATGCGACAGTGAGCATGACTGGATTGGAAATGGAGGGGGACCACCTGCCCCCATGTTACGACTTTTGAGTGTTTATGTTTGTTATGTTTATTTCACTGTTTCTCGTGCCTTAACGATTGTATGCGAGCTGGAGAGGCGCATAGAGTAGGGATTTTGCGGCGCGGAATGCTTAGTGTACTTGTATGCTGCTTAGGGACTCCTTTCCCTTATAACTGTGTCTCCATAGAGTCAGACAAGCCGGGTAACGTCAAGTGGTCGGTCTTGCAAATGAGTGACGGAGGGGCACTCACCGACCTGCCCGGCCCTGACTGCTGTGCGCGTTTGCTGTATTTGTGGCCTCTCTGAGGCCAAGAGGGGGAATGTTAGGTAGAAGTAACACTCAGGCAAATGTAAGATGGAAGTAACACTAAAATGTTAGATAGAAGCAGTAACACTAAAATGTTAGATAGAAGTAGCTCTCAGGCTGATGTGGCCAGGGGGCCGCAGAGGGGAACAACAGACACGAGGTCTGAGGAAGATAATTGAACCAGTGGAAAAGTACTGAAAGAGCAGTAAAACTTGAAAAAACAGAACAAAGGGGCCATCTGGTACATAGCAAGTTGAGCTAACTGATAGCCGAATAAGGCATGTTAGAACACTGACAAGAGACTGGGGCCAATGGCAAACTATAGAACCGACCATTACCAAATAAGGGAACGGTGCAGGAATAAGGGGGGTATAAGAATAAACAACTTAGAACAAAGGATTAGAGGGCGCCTTCTCCAGCAAGCCTGATACCTTGCTGTAACTCGATTCTCTCTCGAACAAAGCAGTCTGTTTCTTAGAATCTGACACGGTGTCTCATTCCTCCGAAACGAACACGGGGACGGTAGAACCGTCCTAACACCCTATAAAGGCGCGCAGGCGAGGAACCCGAGGCACTACAGAGGTAGAGCCTCCCACCCGCCCTCCTCCTCTAACCTCATAATAAGACCCGTTGTGGTAAGAAGGGAAGTGCTGCTTTTTGCTTATTCTCGTGTTTAGACCTAGTTTTTTTTTAAGGGTTACTTTTAGAGGGATAGCAGTGCAGACAGTGCAATGTTCCTCTTGCAACATGTTTGAGGTGAGGGATGCCATGGTCGTCCCTGCTGATTACACTTGCAGGAAGTGCACCCATCTCCAGCTCCTCCAAGACCGTGTTAGGGAACAGGAGCTGGAGTTGGATGAACTTAAGATCATTCGGGAGGCAGAGATGGTCATAGATCGAAGCTTTAGGGAAGTAGTAACTCCAAAGATTGCAGACTGATGGGTGACAGTGAGGGGGACTGGGAGGAAGCAGCCAGTGCAGAGACCCCCTGCGGCCATTCCCCTCAAGAACAAGTATACCGTTTTGGATACTTGTGGGGGGGGGAATGACTTACCATGGGTAAGCAATAGGGTTCAGGCCTCTGGCACGGAGCCAATCCCCGTTGCTCAGAAGGGAAGGGTGGAGAAGAGCAGAGCAATAGTTATTGGAGACTCGATAGTTTGGGGCACAGACAGGCAGTTTTGTGGGGGCGAGAGAGACTTATGTTTGGTATGTTGCCTCCCAGGTGCAAGGGTACGTGATGTCGCTGATCGTGTTTTCCGGGTCCTTAAGGGGGAGGGGGAGCAGCCCGAAGTCGTGGTCCACATCTGCACCAACGACATAGGTAGGAAGACGGATGAGGATGTTAGGCAGGCTTTCAGGGAGCTAGAGTTGTTGTCTCTGGTTTGTTACCCGTGCCACGTGATAGAGAGTCAAGGAATAGGGAGAGAGAACAGTTAAATGTGTGGCAACAGGGATGGTGCAGGAGGGAGGGATTCTGGTTTCTGGACAATTGGGGTTCTTTCTGGGGAAGGTGGGACCTCTATAAACAGGATGGTCTACACCTGAACCTGAGGGGCACCAGTATCCTTGGGGGGAGGTTTGCTTGTGCTCTTTTGGGGGGTTTAAACTATCTCTGCAGGGGCATGGGAACCTGGACTGTAGCTTTAGGGTGCAGGACCTGGAGTGTAGGGAGGTTAGGAATCAGGCATCAATCTCGAAGGAGGGTGCCTGTAAACAGGAAGGTGGCTTGAGGTGTGTATACTTCAATGCGAGAAGTATACGAAATAAGGTAGGTGAACTTGCAGTGTGGGTTGGTACCTGGGATTTCGATGTTGTGGCTATTACGGAGACATGGGTAGAACAGGGACAGGATTGGTTGTTGCAGGTTCCAGGGTTTAAATGTTTTAGTAGGGTCAGAGGTGGGGGTAAAAGAGGGGGAGGTGTGGCACTGCTTGTCAAAGATAGTATTACAGCAGTGGAAAGGACGATGGATGAAGACTCGCCATTTGAGGTAGTTTGGGCTGAGGTTAGAAATAGGAAAGGTGAGGTCACCCTGTTAGGAGTTTTCTACAGGCCTTCTAATAGTCCTAGAGACATAGAAGAAAGGATTGCGAGGATGATTCAGGAGAAGAGTGAAAGTAATAGGGTGGTTGTTATGGGGGACTTTAACTTTCCAGATATTGACTGGGGAAGCTATAGCTCGAGTACGTTAGATGGGTCGGTGTTTGTCCAATGTGTGCAGGAGGGTTTCCTGACACAGTATGTAGACAGGCCAACAAGAGGTGAGGCCATACTGGATTTGGTTCTGGGTAATGAACCAGGCCAGGTGTTAGAATTGGAGGTAGGCGAGCACTTTGGGGACAGTGACCACAATTCGGTGACTTTTACTCTCGTGATGGAGAGGGATAAGTGTGCACTGCAGGGCAAGAGTTATAGCTGGGGGCAGGGAAATTATGATGCAGTGAGGCATGACTTAGGATGTGTGGCTTGGAAAAGTTGGCTTCAAGGGAAGAGTGCAATCGATATTTGGAGCTTGTTCAAGGAGCAACTATTGAGTGTCCTTGATAAGTATGTACCTGTCAGGCAGGGAGGAAAGGGTCGTGTGAGGGAGCTGTGGTTTAATAAGGATTTGGAATCCCTTGTTAAAGGGAAGAGGGCGGCCGATGTAAAGATGAGGCGTGAACGTTCAATTGGGGCGATTGAGAGTTATAAGGTAGTCAGGAAGGATCTAAAGAGAGAGCTAAGAGCAGCAAGGAGGGGACATGAAAAGTTCTTGGTTGATAGGATTAGGGAAAACCCAAAGGCTTTCTATAGGTATGTCAAGAATAAAAGGATGACTAGGGTAGGAATAGGTCCCATCAAGGACAGTAGTGGGAAGTTGCGTGTGGAGGCTGAAGAAATTGGGGAGACACTGAATGAATACTTTTCGTCAGTATTCACTCAGGAACAGGACATTGTTTCTGATGTGAATATTGAGTCACAATTAATTAGAATGGATGGCTTTGAGATATGTAGGGAAGAGGTGTTGGAAATTCTGGAAAGGGTGAATGTAGATGAGTCCCCTGGGCCTGATGGCATTTATCCTAGGATTCTCTGGAATGCAAGGGAGGAGATTGCAGAGCCATTGGCCTTGATTTTTATGTCCTCGTTGTCTATAGGAATAGTGCCAGAAGACTGGAGGATAGCAAATGTGGTTCCCTTGTTCAAGAAGGGGAGTAGGGATAACCCTAGCAACTATAGGCCGGTGAGTCTTACCTCTGTTGTGGGCAAAGTCTTAGAGAGAATTGTAAGGGATAGGATTTATGAACATCTGGATAGGAATAATGTGATCAAGGATAGTCAGCATGGTTTTGTGAAGGGCCGGTCGTGCCTCACAAACCTTATTGAATTCTTTGAGACGGTGACTAAGGAGGTGGACAGGGTAAAGCAGTAGATGTGGTGTACATGGTATTTAGTAAGGTGTTTGATAAGGTTCTCCATGGTAGGCTACTGCAAAAAATAAGGAGGTATGGCATTGAGGGGGAGGTGGAGGTTTGGATTAGGAATTGGCTGGCTGGAAGAAGACAGAGGGTAGTAGTTGATGGTAAAGGTTCATCTTGGAGTGCAGTTACCAGTGGTGTTCCACAAGGATCTGTTTTGGGACCATTGCTGTTTGTCATTTTTATAAATGACCTGGAGGAGGGGCTAGAAGGTTGGGTGAGCAAGTTTGCGGATGATACAAAAGTCGGTGGAGTTGTTGACAGTGAGGAAGGATGTGGCAGGCTACAGCAGGATATAGATAAGCTGCAGAGCTGGGCAGAAAGGTGGCAAATGGAGTTCAATGTAGCTAAGTGCAAAGTGATTCACTTTGATAAGACTAAAAAGCAGATGGAGTACTGGGCTAATGGTAGGCTACTTGGTAGTGTGGATGAGCAGAGGGATCTTGGTGTCCATGTACACAGATCTCTGAAAGTTGCCACCCAGGTAAATAGTGTTGTGAAGAAGGCATATGACATACTGGCTTTTATTGGTAGGGGAACTGAGTTCCGGAGTCCTGAGGTCATGTTGCAGTTGTATAAGACTCTGGTGCGGCTGCATCTGGAGTATTGTGTGCAGTTTTGGTCGCCATACTATAGGAAGGATGTGGATGCACTGGAACGGGTGCAGAGGAGGTTTACCAGGATGTTGCCTGGTATGGTAGGAAGATCGTATGAGGAAAGGCTGAGGCACTTGGGGCTGTTTTCATTGGAGAAAAGAAGGTTTAGGGGTGACTTGGTAGAGGTGTACAAGATGATTAGGGGTTTAGATAGGGTTGACCATGAGAACCTTTTTCCACGAATGGAGTCAGATATTACGAGTGGGAAACAGCTTTAAATTAAGGGGTGGTAGGTATGGGACAGATGTTAGGGATAGATTCTTTACTCAGCGAGTCGTGAGTTCATGGAATGCCCTGCCAGTAGCAGTGGTGGACTCTCCCTCTTTATGGGCCTTTAAACGGGCATTGGATAGACATGTGGAAGAAAGTGGGCTAGTGTAGGTTAGGTGGGTTTGGATTGGCGCAACATCGAGGGCTGAAGGGCCTGTACTGCGCTGTATTGTTCTATGTTCTATGTTCTATGTTCTATGAACATGGACCCCAAGATCCCTCTGCTCCTACACCTTCCTAAGAACCCTACCGTTAACCCTGTATTTCACATTCTTATTTGTCCTTCCAAAATGGACAACCTCACACTTGACAGGGTTGAATTATATCTTCCACTCCTCAGCCCAGCTCTGCATCATATCCAAGTCTCTTTGCAGCTGACAACAGCCCTCCTCACTATCCAAAACTCCACCAATCTTCGTATCGTCTGTAAACTTACCTAAAAGTGAATTTGCCAAAACCCAAGTCACCTTCCTGGGCCATGTTACTGGACATGGACAAATGGCCCCACGGGATGTGAAAACAAAAGTAATTGGGAATTTCCCATACTGTCAATGAAAAAAAGCAGTACTATAGTTCCTGGGATTGAGTAGATTTTACCAAATGTTTGTGCCAACCTTTAGCAGTGTGGCTGCTTCACTCACTGAATTGTTAAAAAAGGGCAGCAAGTTTCAGTGGACGGCGGTCTGTCAAAAGGCATTTGACAGCCTAAAAACTACGTTAACGATGCCTCGGTATTAGCCACATCAGATTATACGAAGCCTTTCAATGTGGCTTTCAGTGCCAGTGATGTGGGTGCCAGTGCGGTGCTCCTGCAAGGAGATGACGAAGGGATAGAAGGACCCAGTGGGTATTTTTCCAGGAAGTTGAATGTTCATCAACAGAAATATTCGAAGATGCAGAAAGAGACTTTAAGTTTGGTGTTTATTTCAGTGTTTATATTACCAGCAATGTATCTGAGACAATCGAATACACTGATCGTAACTGTGGGAAAAAGATCTGCCACCTTGCTCGCTCACAGATGGCCACATAAAAAAACATAGAAGCTGCCCTGTAAAATACAGAAATCAAGCCCACCAACACACACAGAAATTACCCAGAGTACTCCAGTCTTGGCCAAACAGGCAGACATGGTCAAACCCCTTCCTAGAACAGAGAATACACACCCTGAAGTAGCTTTTCACAATACCCTAAGGACAGGTTCATTTCCCAATGAAACTGAACTGCCCCTCCCATCTCCGGAATCAGATCCTCTGCTAGAGGAGGTGGTTGCATCCATCACAACCCCGCCCCAGGAGGGCTCGCAGCAGGATACAGGGGCCACAGAACGGCCCAATTCAACACAGCCGCCAGACACCACCAAAAATACCATAATTACCCACAGTAGTGCTGCTGCCCAAAACTAATAGGACAGAGACCGTCAACTCCCTCGCATCGTGATCAGCTCCATTCCAAATGACAAGTTCCTGACCCATGTGGAGGTCCGAACTATGCTATAGGACACCCCAGACCCCGGACCATTCTACAATTGGCAAGTGCAAATTTCAGCCATCTATAATTGCCTGCCCCAAGACAAACAGACCCTGCTGCAACTTGCCTCTGGATCCCACTGGGGAACTGTTCGTTCCGCCATAGAATTCCCTGCCTGACCCTGGGACTCCTCTCCGGACTGGGAGTGCTGGCTGAACACTGTAAAAGAGGCCATAAAGACCAGTGCAAAGCAGCGCGCTGATTTTGGTGCTGTAACCCAGTGTCTGTAAAAGCAGAACCATCCCTCCCAGACTTCATGGCCCGGTTTGAAGAAATTTAGAATTGTTCAGCAGGCATCCCGTTGTTAGAAAGCCAACAACTTGCAATAAAGATCCTTGTAAACTGCATGTTGCCAGCCTCTGCCCAAATATATAATCACACAACTTGTCCTGGCGAACAGCAGAATGGGATGACACGTTAATGTCAAGGAACAGCCTGGACAGGAATCAGCTGTTTCCCACTCCCAGCCAGAAAGAGATGTTCCCTCAGATGTTCCTAAACGGACCACAGGACACACAGCATCAGGTCACTGCAATGGTCCAGGATACGCCCGAGAGGGCAATGCCTTAACTGTAGGAGAGTGGGACATTTGGTTAGGGAGTGAAAGTCAGGAGCTAGGCAGGGTTGCCCAGATGCCTCACAACTCCCGAGCCATTCGGACACTGCAACAGACCACTGCCCCCAGCGGCAGCTTCCACATGCTGCATACACAATGACAAAGCCCTTTTCCCATAACTAGGAACCCAACTAGGGCTGCCGCAGGAGGGAAGCTCTGCAGGCGGTTTCAATAGGCCTCTCCCTGGTTCAGGAGGGAGGGCTTCAGATACCTAGACCATTGGGATACCTTCTGGTGAAGGTGGGACCTGTACATGAAGGACGGATTGCACCTGAACTGGAGGGGCACAAATGTCCTGGATGGGAGATTTGTTCGTACGATTCGGGAGGGTTTAAACTAGTTTGGCAGCGGGGGTGGGAATCAGAGCTACATATCTGAGAAAGGGACAGTTGCAGATGGGACAGTGACAGGATGTAGTGAATCTATCAGGAAGGTTTCTCACCCTATGAAACAAAGGGATGGGTTAAAGTGTGACTGCTTTAACGCAAGGAGTGTCAGAAATAAGAGTGATGAAGTTGGAGAATGGATCAGTACTTGGGGCTACGATGTTGTGGCCATAATGGAGACGTGGGTTTCACAGGCGCAGGAATGGTTGTTAGATGTTCCAGGGTTTAGAATGTTTGAAAAGAACAGGGAGGGTGGGAAAAGAGGAGGGGTGTGGCATTGCTAATCAGAGAGTGCATTACAGCTACAGAAATGAAGGTTGTTGAGGAAGGTTTATATACTGAGTCAGTATGGGTGGAAGTTAGGAACAGCAAGGGAATAGCCACCGCATTGGGGGTTTTCTACAGACCCACTAATAGCAATAGGGAGATTGAAGAACTCATAGACTGGTAGATTTTGGAAAAATGCAGATGTAACAGGGTTGTTGTTATGGATGATTTTAACTTTCCTAATATTGACTGGAACATCGTTAGTGCAGATGGTTTGGATGGAGCCGTTTTTGTCAGGTGTGTTCAAGTGTGTTCCTTACTTAGTATGTAGACTGGCCAATGAGGGGAGAAGCCATTTTGGATTTGGTGCTTTTTCAAGGAAGGCATCCTTGCAAGAGGATTCGCAGCAGGTTAAAGTCTTCTAGGAGAAAGTGAGGACTGCAGATGCTGGAGAGCAGAGCTGAAAATGTGTTGCTGGAAAAGCGCAGCAGGTCAGGCAGCATCCAAGGAGCAGGAGAATCCTTGAAGAAGCTCTCTTCCTCCCTCTACAAGGATTTCAGTGAGTCCCTCTCTCACTGCACACACCAGGTCATCTCCTCTGCCCAGAAGTTCTTCAGCCATGTTCCAGTTTCCTCATTTCCCCTCCCCCCACCTTGTCTCAGTTCCAACCCTCGAATTCAGCACCACCTTCCTAACCTGCAATCTTCTTCCTGATCTCACTGCCCCCACCCCACTCCGGCCTATCACCCTCACCTTGACCTCCTTCCACCTATCGCATTCACAATGCCCCTCCCCCAAGTCCCTCCTCTCTACCTTTTATCTTAGCCTGCTGGACACACTCTCCTCATTCCTGAAGAAGGGCTCATGCCCGAAACATTGATTCTCCTGCTCCTTGGATGCTGCCTGACCTGCTGCGCTTTTCCAGCAACACATTTTCAGCTCTGATCTCCAGCATCTGCAGTCCTCACTTTTTCCTCATATTTACCATAGTCTTAGAGAGGGAAAGGAGTAGTTACAGAGGGAAGATATTTAATTGAGGAAAAGGAAATTATGAAGCTATTAGACAGGAATTGGGAAGTACAGACTGGGCACAGCAGACATGTGGAGACTATTTAAGGAGCAGTTGTTGTGAGTGATGCACAAATTTGTTCCTCTGAGACCAGCAAGAAGGGCTAAGATTAAGGAACCTTGGATGATAAGAGCAGAGGAGCTTCTTGTCAAAAGGAAGTAGGCAGCTTACGTAAGGTGGAGGAAGCAAGGATCTAGCACAGCGTTAGAGGATGACAGGCTTACTAGAAAGGAGCTCAGAAATGGACTGAGGAGAGCCACGAGGGGGCATGAAAAAGGCTTGGCAAGAAGGATTAGGGAGAACCCCCAAAGGCATTTTACTCATACGTGAGGAATAAGAGAATGATCAGGGAGAAGGTAGGGCTGATCAGGGATAACGGGGGGAAGTACATAGATCTCTCAAAGTTGCCACCCGAGTGGATAGAGTTGTTAAGAAAGCCTATGGTGTTTTGGCTTTCATTAACAGGGGGATTGAGTTTAAGAGCCGCGAGGTTTTGCTGCAGCTCTACAAGTCCCTGGTGAGACCACACTTGGAATATTGTGTCCAGTTCTGGTCGCCCTACTATAGGAAAGATACAGAGGCTTTGGAGAGGGTGCAAACAAGGTTTACCAGGATGCTGCCTGGACTGGAGGGCTTGTCTTATGAAGAAAGGTTGACTGAACTTGGACTTTTCTCTCTGGAGAGAAGGAGGAAGAGAGATGACTTCATAAAGGTATACAAGATAATGAGAGACATGGATAGAGTCAATAGCCAGAGACTTTTCCCCAGGGCAGGATTGACTGGTACGAGGAGTCATAGTTTTAAGATGTACAGAGAAAGGTATAAAAGAGACGTCAGAGGAAGTTTCTTTACGCAGAGAGTTGTGAATGCATGGAATGTGTTGCCAGCGGTGGTGGTGGAAGCAGAGTCATTAGGGTCATTTAAGCGACTGCTGGACATGCACGTGGATAGCAGTGAATTGAGGGGTGTGTAGGTTAGGTTATTTTATTTTACATTCGGATTAATCCTTGGCACAACATCATGGACCAAAGGGTCTGTTCTGTGCTGTACTTTTCTATGTTCTATGTTCTTTGCCATGTTCAGTCCAAAAATCCCATGAGAAATGTTGAGACTGGGGGATGGCTCAGTTCTTTCCTGGTGGACTCCGGGGCAACTCAATCGCCTGCACCTCCCTCAGCGGAACTCACCTCGAGCTCTGAGACAGTCCGAACCATGGGGGCTTCAGGAATACCCATGGTGGAACCACTGTCCCATCCCGTGCAGTTCAGCATAGGACCAGACACGGTCCCACATGCTGCCATCATCTCTGCCTCCTGTCCAGTCACCCTCCTGGATTGCCAGACGTTGTGCAAGATAAATGTCAGCATCCACTGCTCAGCGCAAGGACTCACACTCGAGATCCCTGAAGCAATCTATTCCAAGCTGCAGGCAGCCATCTCCCACAGCCCCAAGTCCTCCAACCAGGCACACTCCTGCTACACCTGGTTGCGCCCACCAGAACTTACTCACGTCCTTCTTGACCCTCTTTTCTTCTGGCGATCAACCACCCCTTCATCCTCCACGTTATCCTTCTTCCAGTGGATGACATGGACAGGCCACTTTGTGCATCTTCTGGCCCACAGGAACAGGCATCAGCATATGCTGCTATTGCAGACTCACACCTCGAGCTCACCTCCCCACTAACGATCACTGGCAGGTACTTTGTTGGACTGCAGGGTATTGCAGCAGAAGAGCAATTCAGCATAGACCCCGTGGCTCCACAAAAATCTAGGAACCATGATAGCACGGCTCACGCAACACCACTACATTTCGTACCCCTTGGGCAAGACACAGACCCCTTAGTGGAGATTGCACAGGTTGGACAAGACGAGTTCTGTGCACACCGTGCTCCTGCATTGCTACAAGTTACTTTTAC
This sequence comes from Hemiscyllium ocellatum, assembly GCF_020745735.1. Classification (NCBI taxonomy): domain Eukaryota; kingdom Metazoa; phylum Chordata; class Chondrichthyes; order Orectolobiformes; family Hemiscylliidae; genus Hemiscyllium; species Hemiscyllium ocellatum. Next base: position 157,544 of record NC_083410.1, on the reverse strand, counting down.
AAAACGGAGCCCAGGTGCAGTCCCCTCCTATGACAGCCCCCTCTTATTAGCTGATCTCCAGAACCCACTATGAGCACAGCACTGGAACCACACAGGCCAGGTGTTGTCCACCCCACCCCATACAGTTACACTCAGACAGAGAGCCATCTTACCATGAACATGACAATATCTGTTATCACTCACAGCAGGAAAGAGGATCAAACCAATTATTGACTAACTTCTGCAACAGGGAGTCCTAGTGCCCACAACCAGTCCACACAACACTCCCATCTCACCTATCCCAAAGCCCGGAAGACCAGGAAAATGGCGCTTTGTGCAAGATCTTAGGGCTGTTAATGCCATTGTTGTTCCCTGCTCCTCAGTAGTCCCAGACACAAATGCTATCCTGACCAGTATCCTCGGATCCACCACCTGCTTCTCTGTAATCACCCTATGCTCAGCCTTCTCCGTTGAATTGTCCCCTGAAAGCCAATACCTTTTTGCTTTTACATGCGGCAGCTGCCAATATACATCATCCCGGCTTTCCCAAGGGTATACGGAGAGCCCCACAGTTTATGCTGCTGCAGTACCCTGTCCCCTGTCCACCATCCACCTGCCATGCCACAGCACCCTCCTCTATAATGTGGATGATCTGCTATTGGCATCCACCTCTGCTGCTCCATGTGTGCAGGATACGATGACCTTGCTCCACTGTCAAGAAAATGCAGCTCTGTCAGTGAAAAGTCCAGTATCTGGGGTGCGACCTTCCACATGCCCTCAGAGCAATGTCCCGGGAGCAGTGGCTGCCAGTCCCCAACTTCCTCCACCTGCCACAAACACACAACTGCAAGCTTTTGTGGGGATGGTAAACTACTGCAGGCATTGGATCCTTGATCACCTTATCATTGATGCACCTCAGTGAGATGCAGCTTCTCCTGAACAAAGTGAAGTTGACACCCGAAATGGAATGGACATTGACTGAACTGAAGCAACACCTAATCTCCGCTCCTGCTCTGGGAGTCCCAGATTACTCACAGCCCTTCTATCTTTATGGAACTGTGTCAGGGTTCATGTCCGGCATCTTAACGCAGCTTCATGGAGATCTCGGTCACCCTGTTGCTTTTTATTCTGTACATTTCCCACTTGTTGTGAGGGAATGCCGGCATGTTAGAGTGTGGTAGAAGCAGCTGCAGTGACAGTGGATAAGGCCACCCCATTATGCTAGATCATTTATGTACTGTTTTGATCCCACACTCGGTCTCCCAGCTGCTTAATTCAGCAGCAACCCAACATTTTACTGCAACCCAGAGAACTGGCTATGCTATCTAAGGCAAATCTCTCCCTACAGCGTGCCCCAGCCTCAAACCCCATCACCCTCCTCCCGCTCACCCAGTCTGATGCTGTGGATTACCATGACTGTTTAGACGTGGTTCAGCAGATCACTACCCCACGTCCTGATCTGTCCGAGACACCTCTAGAAAACTCTGACCTGATACTTTTCACTGACAGCCTTCGTTCCAGCCATCAGACCAATGCACATTAACAGGATATGCCATCTGTACCCCCTTCACCACCTTGGAATCAGCTGCATTACCAGATGGGACTCCACAGAGGCTGCAGAGCTCTTTGCTCTCAACCGAGCCTTCATCCTAGCAAAGGGTAGTCCAGCCAACCTCTACACACACTCCAGGTATGCCTTTGGAGTCATTCACGACTTTGCCACAATATGGAATCAGAAGGGGTTCATCACCTGGGCAGGGAGACCACTCCAACATGCTGCACTCATCGCCAACCTCTGAGAAGCAGTCCTGCTACCCTTTGCTGTAACAATTATAAAACGTGCCACCCACACATCTGCCACTGATCCTGTCACCCAAGGGAATGCCTCAGCTGATGCAGCAGCCCGGGAAGCTGTACTACGCCTGTGCACCTATGTCCTGCAGACCCCCGGGTGGCAAAACCTCCAGGCCTCCAGGATAGGCATGTCCCTTTGAAAACAAGGGATAGGAAAGGCAAGATTCATGAACTGTGAATGACAGGAGAAATTGTGTGATTAACCCAAGAGGAAAGGGAAAGCGTATATAAGGTCCAGGCAGCTAAGAACAGAATAGGCCCCGGAGGAATATCGGGGGAATAGGACAAATCTTAAATGAGGAATCAAGAGGGAGAAAAGGGGTTATGAAATAACTTTAGTGAGCAGAATTAAGGAGAATCCCAAGTCATTTTATTCATATATAAGGAGGGTAGCTCGAGAAAGGATTGGTCCACTAAAGGATAATGAAAGAAGGTTGTGTGTCAAACCTGAGAGAATGGATGAGATTCTGAATGATTATTTTGCATCAGTGTTCACTGAGGAGAGGGACATGATGAATGTTGAGATTAGAGATAGAAGTTTGATTACTCTGGATCACGTTGACATTATTAGGGAAGATGTGTTGGGCAGGCTAAAGGATGTTAAGGTGGACAAATTTCCAGGACTGGATGGGATCTATTCCAGTTGCTGTGGGACATGAGAGAGGAAATAGCTGGGCCCCTGACAGGTATCTTTGTACCATCCTTAAACACAGGGGAGTTGCTGGAGGACTGGAGCGTTGCTAATGTTGTCCCCCTGTTCAAGAAGAGTAGTAGGGATATTCCAAAAAACTACAGACCTGAGCCTGACGTCAGTGGTGGGAAAGTTGCTGGACAAGGTACTGAGGGAATAGGATCTTTTATATTTGGAAGAGAATAGGCTTATCGTAATAGGCAACATGACTTTGTGTGGGGGAAGATCGTGCCTTACCAACTTAATAGAGTGACCTTTGAGGAAGTGACCAAGTTGATAGATGAAGGAAGGGCTGTAGATGTCATATACATGGACTTTAGTAAAGCATTTGATAAGGTTCCCCATGGTACACTAATGAAGAAAGTGAAGTCACATGGTGTGCAGGGTGTTCTAGCTAGGTGGATAAAGAACTGGTTGAGCAACAGGAGATAGAGAGTAGTAGTTGAAGGGAGTTTCTTGAAATGGAGAAAGGTGACCACTGGTGTTCTACAGGGGTCAGTGCTGGGGCCACTGTTGTTTGTGATATACATAAATGATCTGGAAGAGGGCACTGTTGGTCTGATCAGTAAGTTTGCAGATGACATGAAGATTGGTGGAGTAGCAGAAAGCATAAGGGACTGTCAGAGAATACAGGAAGATAGAGATAGGCTGAAGAATTGGGTGGAGATGTGGCAGATGAATTTCAGTCCAGGCAAATGTGAGGTGATGCATTTTGGGAAGTCTAATTCTACAGTGAAATACACTATAAACAGAAGAGCCTTGAGAAAAGTTGATGAGCAGAGAGATGTGGGAGTTCATGTCCATTGTACCCTGAAGGTTGCTGCACAGATGGATAGAGTGGTCAAGAAGGCATTGGTATGCTTGCTTTCATCGGAGTGGGTATTGAATGTCAGAGCTGGCAGGTCATGTTAAAATTGTACAAGACTTGGTTCGGCCGCATTTAAAATACTGTGTACAGTTCTGGTCACCACATTATCAAAGAATGTGGATGCTTTGGAAAGGGTGCAGAAGGTTTATATGGATGTTGCCTGGTATGGAAGGTGCTAGCTATGAAGAGAGGCTGAGTAGGTTAGGATTGCTTTCATTAGAAAAGAGGAGATTGAGGGGACACCTGATTGAAGTCTATAAAATCATGAAGGGTATAGACAGAGTAGATAGATATAAACTTTTTCCCAGGATGAGGGATTCAATAATGAGAGGACATGCTTTGAAAGTGAGAGGAGAAAAGTTTAAGAGGGATACACACGGAAAGTACTTTACACAGAGGTTGGTGGGTGCCTGGAACACGTTGCCAGGAAAAGTTGTAGAGGCAGGCACGATGGATTCATTTAAGTGCATCTGGACGGATGCATGAGTAGGTGGGGAGCAGAGGGATACAGATGCTTAGGAATTGGGCGATAGGTTTAGACAGTGGATTTGGATCAGCTCAAGTTTGGAGGTCCAAAGGGCTTGTTCCTGGGCTGTAAATTTTCTTTATTCTTTGTTCTAACCCAAATCCTAACAGTAGCCCTGGCCTTAAGCATAAACCTAATCCTATATCTAATACTAATCCAAACTATAACCCCAAATCTAACTCTAACCACCCATATCCCTAAACCCAAAATGACCCCAACTCTAATTCTAACTCTAAAGTCTAACCCTCAGAAGAACCTTAACCAGAAATCTAACCTTAACAGTAAAACTAAACACTAACCCTAACACGAATACTATTCTTAAAACCAACCCTAAGCTCTAAACCTAACCCTAGCCCTAACCCTAACCTCTAAACCTCACCCTAACCTAAACCTAACCCTAACCCTAACCTCTAACCCTCACCCGAACCCAAATCTAACAATCTTGCAGCGCCGAACCCTAACCCTAAAAAGAAAACTGACCTAACCCGAATCCTAAACCAAAAATTCCGAACTCACACACCAACCTTAGCACAACCCACAACATAACACTTACCCTTTGCCTAACACTCACGCTCACACTATACCGGACCCTGATGTAATCCTAACACTAACTCGAACCTAACACTAACCTTAATCCTAACCCTAAGGCTAACCATAACCTTAACCCTCACCTTCACCTAATGCTAACACCAACCACAAAATTACCTTCCCCTTCATCCTAATGCTAACTCTAAATCTAGAGCTAATCCTAATCCAGAGCCAAACCCTACCCCTAAACTTCATCCTAACCCTAATTCTCAGTCTAACCCTAACCGTATCACTTTAACCATCACCTTTACCCTAAACCTTATGGTAACCCTAAACCTAAACCTCATGCTAACCCTAAACCTAGCCAACATCCTAACCCTAAACATGACCCTAACTCTAACCATCACATTAACTGTAACCTTCAAACTAACCAAACCATCACTCTCACCCTTACCCTCAACTTCACCCTCTCCCAAATCCTAACACTAATCCCTAAATAACCCTAACTCTAACCCTGAACTGAGCCTTAATGTGAACCATACCATTAAACTAACTCCAACTGTTAACCTAAATACACACCAACCTTAACTCTGACCTTAAACCTAACCCTAAACTTAACCTAACTGTACCCATCATACTAACCCTCACCCTAAGTCCTCAACCTAAGCCTACTCCTAACCCAAACTCTAACCTTAACAGTAACACTAAACTCTAATCATCATGTGAAACCTTATATTAACCATAACCCTAAACCCTAACCTTACCCCAACCTAACCTAAACCCAAAATCTTAACCCCTAACCCAAAGCCTAACCCTAATCTCCAAACCATATCATAAATCTGATAGTCACCCCAATTTTATTGCCCATCCTATTCCTTTCCCTTACCCTTAACCCTAATCCTTACCGTCACCATCACCTGACCCTTGCCCTAAACCCAAAGCCTTACCTTGACACTAACCCTGATACACGCCCTAATCCTAACCCTAACCCTGACCCTAGCCCTAACTCTAACGCTCACCCTGAATTGCACCCTTACCTAACCCTAATCTTAGCCAAATCTCTTCCACTTTCCCCACCCTAACTATAACCATCCTGGTACAAAGTTCTTGGTCAAGGGTCCAGCAATCCTATCACTTGCTTCTTTGAATAACCTGCAAACGGTACCTTCATCTGAAACGTAATCCTCTTCAGGAGTTCCAACACTGTTTCTTTGTTGGTTTCAAAGGTTCGTGGCATTTTAGCCTGTCCTATATGAATCTCATGATCCTCCACATCAATCCGCTCGTTGAATATTATCCAATCCTCTGTGTCCAAGTGCAAGATCCCTCCTTTATCATTGAGTTGTCCTACTGACTTACTAGTTATCATCTTGCTTTGAAAGTATTGTTCAAATAGAACATAGAACACTACAGCGCAGTACAGGCCTTTCAGCCCTCAATGTTGCTCTGAACGATGGAACCAATCTGAAGCCTATCTAACCTACACTATTCCATTTTCATCATATTTTTATCCAGTGACCATTTAAATGTCCTTAAAGTTGGTGAGTCTACTATTGTTGCAAGCTTGGCATTCCACGCCTCGACTACTTTTTGAGTAAAGAACCTCTGATATCTGTCCTATACATATTACCCCTCAATTTAAAGCCACATCACCTCATGCTAGCCATCACCATCTGAGGAAAAATACTCTCACTGTCTATCCTATCTAACCATCTGATTATTTTTTAGATTACTTACAGTGTGGAAACACGCCCTTCGGCCTAACAAGTCCACACCGACCCACCGAAGCACTACCCACCCAGACCCATTCCCCTACATTTACCCCTTCACCTTACACTACAGCAATTTAGCATGGCCAATTCACCTAACCTGCATATTTTTGGATTGTGGGAGGAAACCGGAGCACCCGAAGGAAACCCACACAGATACGGGGAGAATGTGCAAACTTCATACAGAGAGTCGCCTGAGACGGGAATTGAACCCGGGTCTCTGGCTCTGTGAGACAGCAGTGCTAACCACTGTGCCACTGTGCTGCCCACAATATTATCTTATATGTCTCAGTTAGGTCACCTCTCAACCCTCTTCTCTCTAATAGAAACATCCTCAAATCCTTTAATCTTTCCTCATAAGACCTTTCTTCCATACTAGTCAACATCCTAGTAAATTGCCTCTGAACCTTTTCCAAAGCTTCTACACCTTCTTATGATGTAGTGACCAGACTGTACGCAATACACCAAGTGCGGCCGCACCAGTGTTTTGTACAGCTACTACATGACCCTGGTGGCTCCCAGTCTCAATCCCTCTACCAATAAAAGATAACATATCATATGCCTTCTTAATAACCCTGTCCATCTGGGTGGCAACTTTCAGGGATCTACGTACATGGACACCAAGATCTCTCTGCTCATCTACACTGCCAAGAATCTTACCATTAGCCCAGTATTCTTTATTCCTGTTGTGTATATCAACTAACACTTTTCTGCATTAAACTCCATTTGCCAACTCTCAGCCCAGCTCTGCACCTTTATATATCCCTTTGTGACCTGCAACATCCTTCAGCAATGTCCACAACTTCACTGACCTTAGTGTCAGCTGCATATTTACTAACCCATTTTTCTACACCTCATCCAGGTCATTTATAAAAATGACATACAGCAGTGGACCCAACAGGTCCTTGCAGTGCACCACTATGAACCAAACTCCAGAATGAACATTTCCCATCAGCCACCACCAGCTGTCTTCTTTCAGCTAACCAATATCTGATCCAAACTGCTGAAACACCCTCAATCCCATGCCTCTGTATTTTGTGTAATAACCTATCGTGTAGAAGCTTATCAAAGGCCTTGCTGAAATCCATATACACCACATCATCTGCTTTACCTTCTTCCACCTGCTTGGTCACCTTTCCAAAGAACTCAATAAGATTTGTGAGGCACAACCAACCCTTCACAAAACCATGTTGACTATCCCTATCAACTTATTCCTTTACAGATGATTATAAATTTTACCCACAACTGAAGTAAGGCTCACTGGTCTATCATTACGAGGATTGTCTCTACTCTCCTTCTTGAACAATGGGACAACATTTGCTATCCTCCAGTCTTCCAGCAGTATTTCTGTAGATAATGATGACGTAAATATCAAAGGTAAAAGCTCTGCAATCTCCTCCCTGGTTTGACATTCTTTTTAACCTTCTTGCCACGGACATTTCATGACTCCTCATTGTTCTCTTAATTTCTTGCTTGAGTTCTTTCATGCATTTTACGTCATATTCCTAATGGCACTTGTTTGATTTTAGATCCCAAACTTTACATTTTATTCCTTTCTATTTTTGACTAAGCTCAGAACCTCTGTCGTCAGACCTTATCATCTTTGTCCCTCCTCCTCACTTGAACATGGTGGTCCTGAATTCTGATCAGTCTCAGTCTCCATGTGTCAAATGTGGACTTGTCCAATAACAGCTCGCCCCAATTCACACCTCTAGTACCTCCATAAAACTGTCATAATGTGCCCTGCCCTAACTTAATATCTTTATTTAAAGTCCATACCTATTCTTATTCATCGTTATCTTAAAACCTATATAATTATAATCACTGTTTCCAAAATGCTCTGCTAGTTTTAGGTCAGTCATCCGGCCAGGCTCATTTACAATAGAATGCCCAGTTTGGCATCTACTCCCGTTCCAAAAACTTTCAAGTGTGGATAGCACACTGCCCACTAGTTAACACTGCTTCCCTGCAACACCAGGGACCTGTGTTCGGTTCCACCATCCAGCAATTGTCAGTGTGCAGTTTGCATATTCTCCCCATGTTTCCATGCATTTCTTTCCACAGTCCAGAAGGTGTGTAGGTTAGGTTTATTTTCACTGGAAAAAAGGAGATTGAGGGGGGACCTGATTGAGGTTTACAAAATCATGAAGGGTACAGACAGGGTGGATAGAGACAAGCTTTTTCCCAGGGTGAAGGATTCAATAACGAGAGGTCATGCTTTCAAGGTGAGAGGTGGAAAGTTTAAGGGAGATACACGTGGCAAATACTTCACACAGAGGGTGGTGGGTGTTTGGAACGCGTTGCCAGCAGAGGTGGTAGAGGTAGGTACGGTAAATTCATTTAAGATGCGTCTGGACAGCTGCATGAGAAGGTGGGGAGCAGAGGGATACAAATGCTTAGGAGTTCACTGATAGGTTTAAACTGTACATTTGGATCAGCTCAGGATTGGAGGGCCGAAGGGCCTGTTCCTGGGCTGTAAATTTTCTTTGTTCTTTCTTTGTTGTTTGTATATACAGGTTAGGTGAGTTGACCATTCTATGAGGGTTGCAGAGATGAATCCAGGCGAGATGCTCTTCAAAGGTTAGTGTGGACTAAAAGTGCAAAATTGCGCGGTTTCACATTATGTGTATTCTATGAAGCCATTTTGGAACACTCAACAATTTCTGACCCATCTATGCCTCTAGCTCCAAAGAAGTCCCAGTCAGTAATAGAAACATTAAAAATCACCTACTATGAAAATCCTGTTGTTTTTGCAACTTTCCATAATCAGCCAACATATCTGTACTCAATGTTTTGTGTCATAATTCCATCAGAGTAATTAGAACTTTTTTTAAAGCTCAGGCCATATTGCCTCAGTAGATGACCCCTCCTGAGTGTAGCTGTGACCTTCTCCCTAATTAATAATGCAACTCCTTCAACTCTTTCACCTCCCTCTCTATGTTGTCAAAAACATCAAAATCCTGGAATTTTGAACAGCCAGTCCTGTCCATTTCTCAAGTGGGTCTATATAATGGCAGGGACATCCTCATCCGATGTGCTAATCTAAACTCTGAACTCATCTACCTTACCCATAATACTCCTTGCATTGAGACACACCATGCAGCCTGTGCGCCCGATGGAGCTTGCGTATCATGGGGAGGCCCTAAGTGTCTGCATCAGCTGTTTGGTCTGAATCAGGGGGTGCTTAAGATTTGAATCATCAGTATCAGTTCTTACAACCAGACTGTCCAGGAAAGACTCATCATCTGCGTGCTGCTAATCTTAAACGAGTGTTACTTTCCAGTATATTTTTAAAATTCTTACATGGAAATAGGGTCCAGCTGGCTGAGCTAGTATGTTTTGTGCATTCCTGTTTGTGAGAGGGCAGTTAATAGTTCGTCACATTGTTCTGTATCTGGAGTCACATGTCGGCCAATCCAGGTAAGGACAGTAGTTTCCCTCTGTAAATGGCATTCGTGAACCAGATGCTTTTTCTTTCCTCACAACGGACATAGAGTCACCATGCCCATAATCATCATTAAACAATTAATTAGAGTTTTTAAAAAACTCAAATTCCACCATCTGCAGTAACAGAATCAAACCTGGGACCTGCACAGAAATTTTTCTTGGTCTTTATACTAACATTTTCTCCTCACTTTCTCCTCTTTATATTAACAGTCCAGTGGTAATAGGATGAGGCCATCTCCTGAACCATCTCCCTTGAATGTAATGACATTTCAAGTGCTCATCCAAGAATTTTTAATGGTTTGAGCTTACCTTACTACTCACCAGCTCCCCAGTCAGCAACAACCCACAAACTGACAATCCTGTTGGTGATTTTTTTTTTCAAAACCCTTCTAAACGTCATAACTTTCACTTTAAATTGATTCCCCTTGCCATTGAACTTCAGCAACAGGGAAGAGTTGCATTTTCACAAATCTAATGCCATTCGTAAGCATGTACATCTCCTGTACATCCCACTCAACTTTCTCTGCTCTAATGAAACAACCGAAGCTTCTCCATCTTCCCTGCAAAGTTGAATTACTTCACCCCAGACATCATTGCAGTGAATTTCCTGCTTCCCTCCCATGCATCCATATCCTTCCTATTGTGCGGTTACCTGAACAGCCCACTGTACTCCAAGTGTACATAGAACATTACAGCGCAGTACAGACCCTTCAGCCCTCGATGTTGTGCCGACCTGTCGTTCCCATCTGAAGCCAATCTAGCCTACACTATTCTATGTACATCCATACGCCTGTCCAATGACGTGTGGACTGACTGAAGTCCTGTACACATAGCCTTACAGATTTTATCATCTTATGTTAATGTTTATAGTTTCTATATTGAATTTTAGAGCACAGTTGCAAATACAGGTTGCATTTAAAATTAAATGATCGCCCAACCTTAAATTTGCAGCCGAACGCCTGAGCGCAGAATAACCGAATTCAAACAGAGTCCCTTACATTTTGAATCTAATTACTTATTGGCGACAGTAAAATATAGGACAGTTTTGAAACAATATCAAATCGAGAGGTATGGCTGACCATGTGGTGAACACTATGCTGACTGAATATGTTGATTAATTAACACATTTCAGTGCTAAGCATTGTCACCACAACAGTGAATTAATTCCCTGTCACACTCTGATTCCTTTTGGAATTTGTTTTCTTAATAAGCATAATACACAAAAGCACAAAAATGCTGTAACATCACCGTCACAGACGTGATCCCGCAGGGTATAAATTAAAGACACTAGCAATGTATGAGATCACATTTTCATGTAAAGAGGTCACCTGCAAGGCACAGACTAGCTCCATATGGAAAATGATTGAAGCATTTTACACTGTTTTGAAAATATATTACATGATTCTTGGTGTTATTGGTGTTTTCGGTAAGTGTGTACAACCATTGAAGCTTTGTGATCTTTATTAGAGTTAAGTTCTAATTTGACATGGTGCCTGACGACATTCCATTATCATGGCATACATAATATGGAAATTCAATCAGCATTAATATTTTGTTTTATTTCAAGTATCATTAAATATCTCTGTGGTTTTATTCTATGTAAATTACATTAATTTCTCTCAAAGCTTCCACCTGTCCCGGTAGGTACTGTTGTCTGCCTACTTTGAGAATGTCCTTTCACTCACTTCTCTTTACATTTCTAACTGCATGTCTTAGCTCAGTACACCAGTAATTCCTGTATGAGATGTTGACTGCGTGTCCAAACTTCTTCTGACCTGCTACCCTATATTGCTCACTGCCTGCCTTAGTTTCCCTCTGTGTAAAAAATGAGGTCTGCAGATGCTGGAGATCACAGCTGCAAATGTGTTGCTGGTCAAAGCACAGCAGGCCAGGCAGCATCTCAGGAACAGAGAATTCAGGGCTTATGCTCGAAACGTCGAATTCTCTGTTCCTGAGATGCTGCCTGGCCTGCTGTGCTTTGACCAGCAACACATTTGCAGCTAGTTTCCCGCTGCTCCAGCGGGTGCTGCTAACAGCGTATCCTGCCTTCCTTTGCTTGCCTGATCCTCTCGATGTTTTTGATTTAATCTCTCAGCTTGATTAACTTCTGTGCTCCTCCAGGCGCTGTTGACAACTTCGCCCGATTTTTGGCTCTCCTTTCCATCCTTAGCTGCTGGTGTCTGTTTTGGGATCCTTTTTCCGCCACCTGTTTCAGAACGTCACCCCTTCATCAACCACCTGATGAAGGAGCAGCACTCTGAAAGCTAGTGCTTCAAATAAACCTGTTGGATTATAGCCTGGTGTTGCGTGATTTTTAACTTTGTCCACCCCAGTAGTGTTAGGTGAAGGTATAAATGTTGGGGAATTGGTCTGGGTGGGTTGCGCTTCGGCAGGTCGGTGTGGACTTGTTGGGCCGAAGGGTCGGTTTCCACACTGTAAGTAATCTAATCTAAACACGGCACCTCCAAATCTATAAGAATTGCTGACATTAAGCTTGGGTGACTAAATTAATTTTTCTTTTGTTTCTCTTTCATGAGTTGTAAAATTTATCATACTTGGTAAAATCAAGGATTGCAGATGCTGGAAACCAGATTCTAGATTAGTGTAGTGATGGAAAAGCACAGCAGGCCATGCAGCATCCGAGGAGCAGGAAAATCGACGTTTCAGGCAAAAGCCCTTCATCAGGAATAGAGGCAGAGTGCCTGCAGAGTGGAGAGATAAATGAAAGGAGGGTGGGGGTGGGGAGAAAGTGGCATAGAGCACAATAGGTGAATGGGGGTGGGGATGGAGGTAATTTATCATACTGTCACCCCAAATCCATGTTAAAACTTCCAGTAGTCCCTTTATAGTTCCTTTATTCATTTGTAGGATGTGGGCATTGCTGGGTGGCCAGAATTTATTGTCTGTTTCTTGTTGCCCCTGAGAAGGGGATGGTGAGCAGCTTCTTGAACTGCTGTCTTCTGTGGTTTGCATCATAAGGCTATTAAGGAGGAAATTCAGGATGTTTACCTTGGATGTGGGGGATTCAGTGATGGTAACACCATTGAATGTCGAGAGGCAGCGTTTAGATTGTGTCTTATTGTTGATGGTTATAATCTGGCATTTATTTTGGCACGACCGTTGCTTGAAACTTGTCAGCCCCAGACTGGGCACCGTGCAGAACCTGTTACATTTGAACATGGACTGCTTTAGGAACTGAGGAGTCATGAATGGTGCTGTACAGCAACAGTGAAGGAATGGTGATGCATTTCCAAGTCAGGGTGGTAAGTGGCTTGGGGAGGAACTTGAAATCAATTGTGTTCCCATGTATCTGCTGCCCTTGTTCTTTCAGATGGAAGTGGTCATGGGTTTGGAAGGTATTGTCTGAGAATCATTGCTGAATTTCTGCCATGCAGCTTGTAGATTGTGCACACTGCTTTGCTGAGCATCAGCAATGGACAGAGTGGATGCTTGTGGGTATAATGCCAATCAAGAGGGCTACGTTGCCCTGGGTGGCATCAAGCTGTTGGTGTCACACTCATCCAGGCAAGTGTAGAATATTCCATTTCTCTCCTGACTTGTGCCTTGTTGATGGTGGACAGTCTCTGGGGAATCAGGAGTTGAGTTACTCGCCACAATATCTCAAGTCTCTGATCAGCACTTCTCACCACTATGTTGATGTGGTTAGTCCAGTTGAGTTTCTGGTCAATGATAATCCCCAGAATGCTGATAGTGGAGTATTCAGTGGTGGAAACACCATTAAATATCAAAGCTGTTGGTTAGATTGTCTCATTGGTGATGGTATAGTCTGGAATGTGTGTAGTGTGAATGTTACTTGTCACTTGTCAGCAGAATCCTGGATATTGTCCAGCTCTTGTTGAATTTGAGCATGGATGGCTTCAGTATCTGAGGAGTCATGAATGGTGCTGAATATTATGCAAGAATCGAAGAAAATCCCCACAGTTGATGGTACGATGTGGGAAACATCATTGATGAAACCGCTGAAGATAGTTGGGCCTAGGACACTACCTTGATGATTTTATTCAAAGATGTTCTGGATCAGGGATCACTGTTCTGTGTCATCTTCTTTTGAAAAGTTACCTGATGTTGGCCCAATTATTTAATAGTTGCAGTGATTTTGATAGTTTCATTCGCGAGATGAAAAATTTCTGCCTCATTGAGAACACTCACATGCAACTTTTAATTGTTCATTTTCTGCCAAGCGAAATGGTCAATCCATCTTCCACACCATGTCTTATCAGCTGCAGTGATCATAACTAAATTGTGGCATGACCTTTCCCTGGCCTGAATCCACTAAATAATTCCAATTAATTTAGTGTCATTGTATTTCTGTGCAGAAGAACTGAGCCTTGTTTGATGAGGATGATATCGATTATGATAGTAGATTATGATGGTAGATTGCGCGGCCTTTGTCGACAATCCTGGTATGAATCTAAATGGTGAAAGTTTCCAGCTAATTTGTAAACATGATTTTCAGAATATTCATTATTTTGCAATTTCTGGTCTAACTTATGTAAATGTACACATATCTTTGTTCCCATTTTTGACTGAAATCTGAACAGTGTGATCTGTGGGACTGGCTCCTAAATTATTGGATAGATCCTTAATGATTTTAATGCAAACAAATGGTGACGGTGGAACAGTGGCTCAATGGTTTAACACTGCTGCCTCACAGCACCAGGCTAGGGACCTGAGTTTGATTCCAGTCTTGGGCAACTGTCTGTCTGGAGTTTGCACATTCTCCTGTGTCTGTATGGGTTGCTCAGAGTGCTCCAGTTTCCTCCTACAATCCAATGATGTGCAGGTAGGTGGTAAATGTAGAGTAATAGGTTTGGGTGGGAACTCTTCAGTGGGTCGGTGTGGACTTGTTGGGCTAAAGGGCCTGTTTCCACACTGTAGGGATTCTATGATAATGCTTCAAAGAGTTTCAACGCATAACTGATTTCCACTTAATATTGACACAATTGACTGGATCCCTTTATCATTGTACACCTCCATTTGCTGTCAACTAATTGTGCTTTACATTTTACCACCTCAGGAACCATGGTAATATGTTCCTCGTCCTAAAGTCTTATCCCATCGTCCTTGATATTTAAAGTCTGGTTGAAGATTTGTAGCTCGGGTGTCCGTTGTTGTGGTTCTGTTCGCCGAGCTGGAAGTTTTTGCTGCAAACGTTTCGTTCCCTGGCTAGGGAACATCATCAGTGCTATTGGAGCCTCCTGTGAAGCGCTGCTTTGATGTTTCTTCCGGTATTTATAGTGGTTTGTTCTTGCCGCTGCCGGGTGTCAGTTTCAGCTGTAGTAGTTTGTATGTGGGGTCCAGGTCGATGTGTCTGTTGATGGATGTTCTTGCCGCTTCCGGGTGTCAGTTTCAGCTGTAGTGGTTTGTATATGGGGTCCAGGTCCATGTGTCTGTTAATGGAGTTTGTGGATGAATGCCATGCCTCTAGGAATTCCCTGGCTGTTCTCTGTCTGGCTTGTCCTATGATGGTAGTGTTTTCCCAGTCAAATTCATGTTCCTGGTTGTCTGAGTGTATGGCTACTAGGGATAGCTGGTCGTGTCGTTTTGTGGCTAGCTGATGTTCATGGATGCGGATTGTTAGCTGTCTTCCTGTTTGTCCTATATAGTGTTTTGTGCAGTCCTTGCATGGTATTTTCGAGTAAAAAATGAGGTCTGCAGATGCTGGAGATCACAGCTGAAAATGTGTTGCTGGTCAAAGCACACCAGGCCAGGCAGCATCTCAGGAATAGGGAATTCGACGTTTCGAGCATAAGCCCTTCATCAGGAAGCCTGCTTGGCTACTCTCTCTCATTCCTGATGAAGGGCTTATGCTCGAAACGTCGAATTCCCTATTCCTGAGATGCTGCCTGGCCTGCTGTGCTTTGACCAGCAACACATTTTCAGTTGCATGGTATTTTGTAAACTACGTTAGTTTGGCTCATGCTGGCTATTGGGTCCTTTGTTCTAGTGAGTTCTTGTCTGAGTGTGGAAGTTGGCTTGTGTGCTGTTATGAGTCCTAAGGGTCGCAGTAGTCTATTCAATAGCAGGACACTATTCAAAAGAGCCACAACACACTGCAGTACACCAGAACTGCGAAAAGGGGAAGAGGAACACCTATACAAGGTATTCGCCAAAAACGGATACCCACGCAACTTTATCACCAGATGCCTAAGAGATAGACCACGGAACGAGGACATGCCACAACCAAAAGGACTAGCCACACTACCATACGTCAGGAGCGTCTCAGAACTGACAGCCAGACTACTGCGACCCTTAGGACTCATAACAGCACACAAGCCAACTTCCACACTCAGACAACAACTCACTAGAACAAAGGACCCAATAGCCAGCACGAGCCAAACTAACATAGTTTACAAAATACCATGCAAGGACTGCACAAAACACTATATAGGACAAACAGGAAGACAGCTAACAATCCGCATCCATGAACATCAGCTAGCCACAAAACGACACGACCAGCTATCCCTAGTAGCCATACACTCAGACAACCAGGAACATGAATTTGACTGGGAAAACACTACCATTGTAGGACAAGCCAGACAGAGAACAGCCAGGGAATTCCTAGAGGCATGGCATTCATCCACAAACTCCATTAACAGACACATGGACCTGGACCCCATATACAAACCACTACAGCTGAAACTGACACCCGGCAGCGGCAAGAACAAACCACTATAAATACCGGAAGAAACATCAAAGCAGCGCTTCACAGGAGGCTCCAATAGCACTGATGATGTTCCCTAGCCAGGGAACGAAACATTTGCAGCAAAAACTTCCAGCTCGGCGAACAGAACCACAACAACGTCCTTGATATTCCATACATCATCTGCCAACATGTTTGTCACATCTTCAGGTGTCATAGGGAAACATTTCAGGTTTAACATTGTTTTGCTAAGTAGCAACAGTCAGTGTCAGATCTTACCAGGTAACGTCATGAGTATTTGTAAAGCCTCACTAGGGTTGAGAAGAGATTGACGAAAGTACTCTAACGTTTTAATGCTACATCTAGGAAGCTTGGAGCCTCTGTTTGCATCTGAGACAAAATAGGAAAACATTCATACTTCTAACTTGTTAGCTAAAGTTTATCTCAGTCAAGGGAATAAAAATCAGAGCTGTTGCCAAAAAGGGAAAAAAAAACACAACTATGTTATTAAACATATCTTTTGACTGAATGGAATCCGTATATTAGAGATGTACAGCATGGACCTTGTGAAGATGAAATTGTGTTTCCCTTTGACTTCCATCACGCAAGACAGTGTAAGGGAGAATAATTCATTTTCCACTTTGGAATTACTGCGGTTACTGTGATTTTCTGTATTAGGTTTATGTAGTTTTAAAATGATATGAAGTTTCATACTCTATTTTGGCCATTGAACTGTAAATAATTACCTAAACAATTTCCAAGCATTCAAACACAGCAGAAAGATAAATGAATTTAAAATGCTGGCTGTAAAGTAGATGGTCAGTGAGCACTAAGTAACAGATTTCATTGAATCCCAACAGTGTGGGAACAGAACCTTTCACCCAACAAATCCACACTGACCCTCCAAAGAGTAACCCACCCTGACCAATTCACCCACCCTACATATACCCTTGACTAATGCACCTAACCTACACATCCCTGAATGCTATGGCCAATTTACCAAACCTGCACAACTTTGGACTGTAGGAGAAAGCCCATGCAAACATGGGGGAGAATGTGCTAATTCTACACAATTGCCTGAGGTTGGAATCAAACCCAGGTCCCTCTCGCTATGAGGCACCCATACTAACCACTGGGCCACTGTGCTGTTTAATTTGATTGCTGTTTAAATCAAATAGACATATGACCTCATACTGATGAATCATTTGGTTATGCTTGCATACTGCTCCATTTTTCAAACTAAGACATAAAGAGCATGTCAATGAATTAGATACAGTATAAAGGGCGACAGGGATCAAAAGATACGGAAAGAAAACAGCAACAAGTTCGGTATCAGATGATCACATTGATGGTGTTGAGTGGGGCAGAAGGCTCAAAGGATCAAATGGCCTACTCCTGCTTTAATTTTCTGTATTACTAAGAGTCTGAGAAATCTACAGCTTTCAAAAGTTCCCCAGGTCCATTGATCTGAAACTATCTCTTAAAAACGTTTCTAAACTGTCCAGATTCCTTACTATAAAAGGTATAAATTTACAACACCAGAAATTAATGAAGAGAATTAAACCATGACAAATTGACAACAGAAGTAAAAATTCATGGCGATGTAGAAGGTGACGTCAGTCAATGTCTCATCCTAAGGAGTCAAAAAGAGACTGAACATACATCTCTTAAGCATATTTGCAATATTGTTGCCTTCATTAGTTCAAACTGAATAAAATGCAGCAAGTTATTATGCCATCCCTTGTGGCATGGACTATGTTAAAAAGCAAATCTTTTTGTCACCAATTGTGAGATATTTGAAGTTATCCCACTTCCCAATCAGACACAGAAATTACTTGTTACTTTGTAGAGAGACCATGAATTGATATCCACCTCTTCCTTTAACTGAACTGGAAAGCACCAGGAATAGTATGCCTTTAAATGCACTTTGCTTCTTTGATAGGCTGTCCTAATAACTTAAATAGATTTTACATAATTAATAGTCTACTTTTGATTTATTGGTTATATTCTCAAATGAACAAATTCTAACACTGTTGCAACTTGCCTCGAATAATTTCACTATCAAACACATATATTCTCCAGGCCTCTCATCACTCCAATCGTCCCGAATCACCTTACAACACCTTAGTCACAGGAGTAACTTAATTCCAATTTCTTTACATATATTAAGTATACTTAGTGCTCACTGCAGACTTTCCTGTACTCCAAAAATGCCAAAATGAAATTGCACTGCACGTTCACTGATCACCTTTGTTCAGTTTGCAAGTTTGATGATTATCTGCTGATAACTTGACTTCTTTAATTCTATCTCACTTGCTAATCTCTACTCTATCTACTTTCCATCCCTTACTTTCTTGACTGAAATTAATACAGGAATAGAACTGCATGTTGATGTGCACAGTGCTCTATTATTCAACTTCAATCCTGATAGCAAAAACTCCAGATCATATTCACCATTCTCCACTTCTGTAATGACTTTTGCTGTTAATGCAACAAACCTGCATGAGGGCCACACGGAGTATAAAGAATTCTGATTGGTGTCAGTGGTGGTACTCGGACACATCTGACAGGTTGGTCAACACCACTATCTTCTAACATCACATTTCCTGAACTTTGAAGTTTTCTTCTTACTCCTTTGCTTCATGTACACTTCATGCATCTGATTTTTGAATTGTGTCTCCTTCTGGATATAAGGTCTGATCTTGCTTATGGGTATTGAACCTGCAAAGTGGGTCTTTTCTCAGGAAGGGGGGGATGTCTGATTTTGGCAGTGGGGGATGTGTGCGCACACCATGCAAACCTATCATTACTGCGGAGAGGTGAATCAAAGGTCTTCTTTGCAGGTTTATCATCAATCCCATGCAAGTTCAAAAATTCATACATGACTTCTGAGCTGCACCGCAGTCCAATTTTGCAGTGAGTGCAATCTTTGGAATGGCACAATTCCCAGGTGATTTAAATTCTCAGTGATTGTTCCACTCAAAACTCCAAGCTATCTTTCCCGCAGTTGCTTTAATTTTGTGGAAATCAAGATATTCAAAACTAACCCTTGAAAATAATTGAAATCAGGCAATTGATGCCCTGCTCTTTTTCCAGGTTTCCAACCATTCTTCATGGAGCGATTGTGTAAGAAACTCTGTCTGATATCGTGAAACTCAGTGGTGGGTTTGTATTCAGAGGATTGTTCTTGGTAGGGGGTACTTCAGAAAACTAAAGTTTAATCTCTATTAACCATTAGTCTAGATTAGAGTGGTGCTGGAAAAGCACAGCAGGTCAGGCAGCATACAAGGAGCAAGAAAATTGACATTTTGGGCAAAAGCCCTTCATCAGGAATAACACCCTGTGAAGGACTTTTGCCTGAAACATCAAGTTTCCTCCTCCTTGGATGTTGCCTGACCTGCTGTACTTTTCCAGCACCACTTAAATCTAGAATCTGGTTTCCAGCATCTGCAGTCCTTGTTTTTACCTCTATTAACCATTAACCAATTCACAGTGACTAACTCATGTTTTACTGTTATAATCTAGTTATTATGGGTCTTATACTGGATACTTTGATTAATAATTTCAATGGTGTTTACTTATATCTCTATTACAGTTAATCTACTAGGAATTATGATTCTGTCCCGTGGCAAGTGTGGCCTCTCCACATGCACCACACGCTACCTGACGGCAATGGCAATGGCAGATGTCCTTTCCATTATCATGGTTGTCATGCTCTGGGAGATCAGTTGGTATTATCTCCCTTGGACGTTTTTGCACATAACTCCTGTGTGTACAGCAGTTGTTGTCCTGATGTCTGCAGCCGTAGACTGTTCTGTTTGGTTTACTTTCACTTTCTCCTCTGATCGATTTGTGGCCATTTGTTGCCCAAGCTGAAGATAAAATATTGCATGAAGAAAGCTGCGTCCGTGGTTCTAGCTACAACTTGCATTCTGCTGTGCATTAGGAACATCCCCTTCTCCTTTGCCTATGAACCATGGAAGATAATCAACAACGTTCCGTGGTACTGTGATCTAAAGCCAAGCTATTATGTTGATCCAGGTTGGGTGGCATTTGATTTGTTTGATAAGATTATAAGCCCATTGCTTCCTTTTGTTCTAATCCTGTTGTCCAACACACTGACGGTAAGACACATTCTGGTGACTAGTCGAGTCCGCAAGGAACTGAAGAGTCAAAGAAAGGGAGAAAATTTCATTGACCCAGAGATGGAGAGCAGAAGGAAGTCTATGATTTTACTCTTCTCAATATCTGGCAGCTTCATCCTCCTTTGGTTGGTGTATGTTATTGAATTAATTTATCATAACGTTACAGGAAAAGATCCTGAGAATTACAATGATTCTGAGTATGTATTTCTACATGTCAGTCAGATGCCGCGGAATTTAAACAGTTCTACCAACACATTCATTTATGGGATTACTCAATCCAAGTTCAGGCAGCAGCTCAAAAGTGCCATTAAATATCCATTAGTAGCAATCATGCGATTAATGAAGAAATAAAACAACTGAGACCAATCAAAATGCATGCCTATTCTGAATTAGTGCATATCTGTGTATATGTGCATCAGTATATGTTCCAGTGTTTGACTGTTTGTGTGTGTGTGTGAATGTTGTACGTGAATTTGCGAGAGTATTTCTGTCTCTACATATCTGTGTCTGTCTATCTCCGTGTTATTATATGTATGTGTTGCGCTTATTTGCTTGTTTTGTTATTTTTTTTCTTCCTGCATTTTGTCTCTGTCTGTCTTTTTTTTCAAAGAGAATTCACTCCTGGGCATCGCTGGCTGGCCAGTATTCATTGTGTATTCCCAGTTACCATTGAAAAGGTGTAGATGAGTTGCCTTCTTGAACAGTCCAAGTTGCAGTCCAAGTGCTGAAGGTTGACCCACAATGCTCTTAAGAAGGGAATTCCAGGATTTTGACATAGCGACTGAGAAGTAACGGCGATATATTTCCAGGTAAGGATGGTGAACGGCTTGGAGGGGAACATAGTGGTTGTAATGTTCCCACATAGCTGTTGTTCTTATCCTTCCAAATGGAAGTGGTCATGGGAATGGAAGACATTGATACTGTCACAATGTCAAAGTTCTGGAAGTGCCTTCCGAATGAGATTGTGGGTCAAAACACAATAGATGGACTGCAATGATTCAAAAAGGTAACTCGCCTTCACATTCTCCAGGGCAACTTGAAGCAGGCAATAAATTATAGCCAGACAGAAATGCTCACATCTCACAAATGAATGAATGATATATTTTTTAAAATGTCTTCATGAGGGCATACAATTTGCTAAAGACTGGTTTCTGGGCACACCTGCAGGAAACCCACCTGGATCAGCCACTCAGCATTTCTGACTAAAGACCACTGCAAATGCATTAGCCTTATTCTTTGCACTAACGTGCTGAGCTGTTCTATTATGGAGGATGGAGCATTTTTGCAGATAGTGTCTGTTTGTGTGTGTGGCTCCATGTCCAACTGATAGTATTTACCATGTGTTTGTATGTGTGTGTTCTATGTTTATTTTTGTCATTGCTTCTGCCCATGTCTCTGCTTATTAGTTCATGTGACTGTCTGAGTTAATTCGTCTTTGTGTGCGCCTGTGTGCTTCTTTCTTCGGTGTGAGTCTGCCAGCGATTATATGGCTGACAGTGTAAAGAGTGTGATGTCTCTGGCTGCAAGTGTGTGTGTGCGTGCGTGTGTGTGTCAGAGGAGAATGTTAATGACATCAGTGTGACTATATCTCTGTATCATGACATATACATATTAGCCTTGTTGTGTTGGAAATGTACAGAACGGAATGGCCCTCCAACCATATTCAGCCATGCCACCAGCTTTCATAAACTGATGAGGCTGACTTGTCTTCATTTGGCAGATGTTGCTTTTATCCTTTCCTGTCTACGTACCTGTCCAAATGTACCTTAAATGTTGCATTGTGCTCGCCTCTACCACTTGCTCTGTCAGCTAATTCCATATATACAGTACTCTCTGTGAAAAAAGAAATTACCCCTCAGGTCCCTTTTAAATCTTTGCCCTCTCGCAATAAACCTATGCATTCTAGTTTTGGCTTCCTTACCTTGGGAAATGATCTTGACCGTTCACCTTTTCTATGTCCCTCTTGATTTTATAAAGTACTTTAAGGTCACCCTCAGCCTACTACAGTGCAGGGAAAATGTCACAGACTATCTAGCCTTTCCCGAAACTCAAAACTTTCTGTCTCAGCAATGTCCTTGTAAATCATTTTTTTGCTCCCTTTCCAGTTTAGTAGTTCCTTCCAAAGCAGAGCGACCAGAATTCCTGTTTTACCAGTGTCCTACACAGCTCTACAATGACCACCCAATTGTTGTACTCAATGCTCTGACTGATAAAGGCAAGCGTGCCAAGTGTCTTCTTGAACATTCTGTCTACTTGTGATGACAATTTCGAGAAACTATATATCTGCACCGTTTGGTCTCTCTGTTTCACAACACTCTCCAGGGTCTAACATTAACTTTGTAAGTCCAGCCTTAGTTTGTCTCGGCAAAATGCAACAACTCACCTTTAATTGTATTAAAGTCCACTTGCCATTTCTGGCCCACTGACCAGTTGATCAAGAGCTCTTTGTACCTTTACATAAGTTTCTTAAGTTTCCACCATACTGCCAACTTAAGTGTCATCTACAAATTTACTAAGCATGCTTCCGATATTTTCATCCAAATTGTTTACATTAATGATGAGCTTCATTCCTTCCTTCGCAGCGCTGGTCACAGACCTCTAGTCTGATAAACCTTCTGCCATCAGCCTCTGTCTCCTCACATCAATCCAATTTTGTTTCCAGCAAGGAAAAAGGAAAACAACACCAAATCTGTTCAGACCTGTTGCAAGTTTCTGCGTTTCTCTCAACATTATAAAATCATTAAAGTTGCAATGAGATCTTCAAAGGCCTCCGTGCATTCCGTTGCCAATTCAAGCTTTATCAGTTTTCATACCAATTTGGTTAAAAGTACAGATATCACACCAAAATGAGTTTCAAATGTCTTGTAACAACCACACATTCCTGAAAACCCAATTATCTCTCATTCTTGAAGTGAGAAGCCAATTAAAAATGTTACCATTGCTGTTTTTGAAGAGAGTTGTCATTGACATAAATTGGGATGGACAGTTTGTAGGACTGGCAGAATCAGTTTTAAGAGTTAGGAAATAGGTTCAAAGACAGGGTCATCAGCGAAGTATAAATCTATTCCTACCAGGGAGGACATTGTGCCGGATCAGGTGCTAGTCAATGAAGAAAACCATATAGAGACAATTAGAATGGGGGGAAGGGCAAGTGGGAAATAATGATCAAGATATAATAAAGATCAATGTTATTTGGAAATACTTACAAAACAGTCAATGATTAGGACTCCACACTGGAAAGGGCAGATCTTCAGGATAGACAAGTTGAACACAAGCAGGTTAGAAAACTAAACTAAAGAATATAACAGTGAATGAAAATTGAGAGATTTTCAAAAGAGAGATGAAGATACTGCAAGCTCTGTACTTGCTCATAAGACGTGAATACAGTGTACACTGGATGAGAACGATACTAAAGAGAAAACAAGAAGAAAAAGAAAGGATCTGATGCGTACCAGAATACTGATAGCAATAGAAATCAGGAAAACAATCTCAAATACACTAAGACAAGAATAAAGAACATTTCGAGAAAGCATTGAGGAAAGGATGGTAGGCTGTGCTAAACCAATTCGTAAAATACATCAATCGTAAAATATTAGCAAAGGATAGATTGGGGTCCTTAAGAAACACACGAAGTAAACTATTAATCTCAGTAAAGGCAGGGCACTGGAAAGTCACAGCAGGTCAGGCAGCATCTGAGTACCAGGAGAGTTGGTGTTTTGGGCATAAGCCCTTCATCAAGAATTTGGGAGGAGGGGTACGGGGCTAAGAGATAAACGGGAGGGTGGGAGTAGGAATGAAAGTGGGGGAAAGGTAGCTAGAAGATGCAGGTAGATGCAGGTCAGGGGTGACAGGGATAGAGTGGAGGAAAAGATGGAGCGAAGAGATCTGAAGGAAGATGGACAGATAGGACAGATGAAGAGGACAGTGCTGAGTTGGAGGTTTGGATCTGGGATGAGATGGGGGGAGATAAGGAAACTGGTGAAATTCACATTGATTCAGTGTGATTGGAGACTTCCAAGGTGGAGGTGAGGTGTTCTTCCTCCAGGTGTCAGGTGGCTACAGTTTGATGGTAGAGGAGGCCTGGGTCTTGCATGCCCTTGGTGAAGTGTCATAGAGTCATAGACACGTACAGCATGGAAACAGACCCTTCGGTCCAACCCCTCCATGCCGACCAGATATCCAAACTTAATCTAGTCCCACCTGCCAGCACCCAGCCCATATCCCTCCAAACCCTTCCTATTCATATACCCATCCAACTGCCTCTTAAATGTTGCAATTGCACCAGCCTCCACCACATCCTCTGGCAGCTCATTCCATACACGTACCACCCTCTGTGTGAAAAAGTTGCCCCTTAGCTCTCTTTTATATCTTTCCCCTCTCACCCTAAATCTATGCCCTCTAGTTCTGGAGGTGTGGTTTTCTGGTGCGTGTGTCTGAGACATGACCCTTGAAATGCTCTGCGAGTTGATGTCCTGTCTCCTCAATGTAGTGGAGACCATATCGAGAGTGAAAGACAGCGTCAATTTGCTGTTTGTAAAATTCTGCCAGATGTGAAAAAATCCTTTGGGACTTTGGACAGAGGTGATGGAGGAGGTGTAGGTACAGGTTTTACAGTTCTTGTAGTGCAAGCCAACATGCTGGCAGTGGAGGGTAGCTTGGTACGGTGTGTACTCCTAATGAGGAAGGCACAGTGGGTATGGTCTCTGTGTAACACCGTTAGGGGTGGGGAGGGAAATATATCTCTGGTGGTAGGGTTTGATTATAGGTGGCAGAAATGGTGGAGCATAGTGTGCTGTATCTGGGCATTAGATTAGATTCCCTACAGTGTGGAAACAGGCCCTTCGGCCCAACCAGTCCACACTGACCCTCCGAAGAGTAACCCACCCAGACCCATTTCCCACTGACTAATGCACTCAGCACTATGGGTAATTTAACATGGCCAATTCACCTGACCTGCACATCTTTAGACTGTGGGAAGAAACCGGAGAACCCAAAGGAAACCCAAGCAGACATGGGGAAAATGTGCAAACTCCACACAGATAGTCACCCAAGGTTGGAATCGAAACTGGGACCCTGGAGCTGTGAGGCAGCAGTGCAAACCACTGAGCCACCGTGTCGCATTAGTGGAGTGAAGGATAAGGACCAAGGGGGGGGGGGGGGTTGTAAGGTTTTTGCAGTTGGAGGGGTGGGGTTCAACGGCAGAGATGCAGAAGTGGAGGAGATGTGCCAGAGGGCATTGTTAATCATCTGGGAAGGAAATTTGTGATCCTTGAAATAGGAAGTCACCTTGGGCATCCTGGAGTGGAATTGCTCCTTCTGGGATAACACACAGCAGAGGCACAGGAATTACAAATAAGGGTTAGAGTTTTTACAGAAGGGAGAGTGGGAGGAGGTGAAGTCCAGTTAGCTGTGGGAGTCTGTGGGTTTGAAATAGAATGAGTTGGTCGCCAAAAATGGAGACAGAGAGGTCCAGAAAGGAATGGGAGGTTCCTGAGATTGTCGAGGTGAACTTAACTTCAGAGTGGAAGGTGTTAGTGAAGTTGGTGTACTGCTCACCCTCTCATGGAAGCACGTGATGGCGCTGGTACAGTTGTCAATATAGTGGGGGTAAAGGTGGGGGTTGGTGCCAGTGTAACTGCAGCACTGCCCTCTTGAACTGTCCGACCTGTCCATCTTTCTTCCCATCTGTCCATCCCACCCTATCACCCCCTACCTTCATCTACCTATCGCCTTTCCAGCTACCTTGCCCCCCAACCTCACACCCACCTTCCCATTTATCTCTCAGCCCCCTCACCCCCTCCACTTCCCTGATGAAGGACTTATGCCCGAAACGCTGACCCTCCTGCTCCTTGATGCTGCCTGACCTGCTGTGCCTTTCCAGTGCCATGCTTTTTGACTCTGACTCTCCAGTATCAGCAGTCCTTGCTTTCTCCTTTTACAGCAAAGGGTTTGGCAAAGATGCGAAACGGATCTGTTGCTTCTGTGTTTGGTACATTTGGACATGGTGACAATAACCAAGTTGAAAGTGTGGGTGTTGAGCAACTGCATGGCAGAGTGGTAGGGAACAAAGTGCTAAAGAGGCTGGCAGAACTATGGACAGAGAAGTATCCAGGTCCTTGGAAACATCCTAGATTACTCATTGAAGCACGGGAACAAATGGAGAAGTGCACAGACATTTTCCAAACCTGTTTAAAGACAGGATTGGTGCTGGGGGCCTAGAGAATTGCAAGTGTGAACCCACTATTTAAGAAAGGAACCAAGGACGACTCAGAAAATTATTGAGCTGTCAGCTTGACATTAATCATGGAAAACTTGATGGACGCCATGGTACAGAACAAGATAAGATTATACTGCGAAATCAAGAAATTAATACGCTGCAGTTAAAAATGGCCTTGTCAGAGGCATTCCATGCATGTCAAGTTTATTTGAGTTCTTTGATGAGATGACACAGGCAGTGGATGAGAGTAGTGGTGAATATGTTGTATATTTAGACTTTCAGAAAACATTTGATGCAGTGCCACATGATAGGTTGACTATCCTGAATCAGTCCTTCTCTTTCCAAATACATGTACCTCCCGTCCCTCAGGATTCCCTCCAACAACTTGCCCACCACTGACATCAGGGTCACTGGTCTATAATTCCCTGACTCATCCATACCACCCTTCTTAAACAGTGGCACCACGTTTGCCAACCTCCAGTCTTCCTGCACCTCACCTGTGACTATCGATGATACAAATATCTCAGCAAGAGGCCCAGCAATCACTTCTCTAGCTTCCCACAGAGTTCTCAGGTACACCTGATCAGGTCCTGGGGATTTATCCACTTTTATGCGTTTCAAGACATCTAGCACTTCCTCCTCTGTAATCTGAACATTTTGCAAGATGTCACCATCTATTTCCCTGCAGTCTATATCTTCCATATCTGTTTCCACAGTAAATACTGATGCAAAACACTCATTTAGTATCTCCCCGATTTTCTGCAGCTCCACACAAAGGCCGCCTTGCTGATCTTTGAGGGGCCCTATTCTCTTCCTAGTTACCCTTTTGTCCTTTATGTATTTGTAAAAGAATAACAGGAAGGCAGAATACTGGGTAGATGGAAAGATTCTTGGTAGTGTAGATGTGCAGAGGGATCTTGGAGTCCATGGACATAGATCCTTGAAAGTTGCCACCCAGGTTGATAGGCTGTTAAGGCAGATGGTGTGTTAGGTTTCATTGTAGAGGGATTGAGTTCCGGAGCCGCAATATTATGCTGCAACTATACAAAACGCTAGTGCGGCCACACTTGGAGTGTTGTGTACAGTTCTGGTCGCCATACTTCGGGAAGAATGTGGAGACATCGGAAAAGGTGCAGAGGAGATTTACCGGGATGTTGCCTGGTCTGGAGGGAAGGTCTTAGGAGGAAAGACTGAGAGACTTGGGTCTATTATCATTGGAAAGAAGAGGCTAAGAGGGGATTTGATAGAGACATACAAGATGGTCAGAGGATTAGATAGGGTAGACAGTGAAAGTCTTTTTCCTAGGATGGTGATGACGTCAGCTTGTACGAGGGGGGCATAACTACAAACTGAGGAGTGATAGATTTAAGACAAATGTCAGAGGCAGGTTCTTTACTCAGAGAGTAGTAAGGGCATTCCATGCCCTACCTGCTAATGTAGTTAACTCAGCCACAGTAGGGAGATTTTAAACAATCCTTGGATGAGCACAAGGATGATGTTGGGATAGTGTAGGGGGACGAGCTGAGAATAGTTACGGGTCGGTGTAACATCGAGGGCCGAAGGGCCTGTTCTCTGTTCTCTGTTCTATGAAACATATAGCACAGAAAGGCCCTGGGGCCCATTGTGTTTGCATCAACAATAATGACGATGAAGGTACACTAATCCTAATTTCTTGCATTTATTCCACAGCCTTGAATTTTAAGCTACTTTAAATGTGTTAGGAGATGGCAGTGAACCCTTCGTTTATTAAACTAAGCACCCAGAAAGACTTACCTCACCTCACCTCATAATCTGTTAAAGTATGAGTAACAGAGAACTCCCAAATTCCACTACTTAAACAAAATAATATTAATTTATTCCTTAACTCTAAAAGTGAACATTAAAAACCAACTAATTACAACTATTTCTAGTTATTTCTCTTAACTGCTTATTATCTGCCTCCAATTCTACAACATTAGACAGGCAGGCGGCTGGAACAATACCATAAGCCAGGCAGCCTCCTCCCTGTCTATTTTGGATTCCAGCATCTGCAGTTTTTTTTTGTGTGCAGTTCCATACTAACATACGAAGGTACCTTTGATAGAGAGTGTTTTTGAATGGCAGATATGCTTGGTGGCAGTAACTCCCTCAATGGCTCATGTGTTTGTGACTAACTGACAAGTGCAGACGTTGCTGATCATTGATAATACGTTGGTTTGGGGTTATGTTTTGATGTGAAGTCAACCAGATTTGAATCTAACCAATTAACTTAAATTATGCCCAGGATCCCAAAAGCCAAATGATTTTTATTCTGATTATATTGAGCTAAAAAATGTGTTGCTGGAAAAGCGCAGCAGGTCAGGCAGCATCCAAGGAGCAGGAGAATTGACATTTCAGGCATAAGCCCTTCTTCAGGAATGAGCTCATTCCTGAAGAAGGGCTTATGCTCGAACATTGATTCTCCTGCTCCTTGGATGCTGCCTGACCTGCTGCGCTTTTCCAGATAGAAGACAGCAGAATCAGAATGAAGGAAAGAAATAGCAGATTTGGAAGTTTGGAAGGAAGACAGCATAAGAGACTGTAGGAATTTTGAAGGATTAAGTTGATTTCATGAGTCATGAGTGTGGTACTGGAAAAGCACAGAAGGTCAGGCAATATCCGAGGAGCAGGAGAATCTATGTTTTGGGCATAAGCCCTTCATCAGGAATGAGGCTTGTGAGCCGAGGGAATAGAGAGATAAATGGGAGTGGGGTGGTGCTGGGGGCAAGGTAGCTGATAGGTTGATGAAGGTGGGGGTAAAGGTGGTAGTTCAGTGGAGTGGATGTGGGAAGGAAAATGGACACTTAGGACAGGTCATGAGGATGGTGCAGCATTGAAAGGTTGGATCTGGGATATGGTGTGGGGAGGGAAAATGAGGAAACTGGTGAACTCCACATTGATTCTATGTGGCTGGGAGGTTCCAAGGTGGAAGATGAGGTGTTCTTCCTCCAGGTGTTGGGTTGTTAGGGTTTGGCAATGGAGGAGGCCCAGCACTTGCATGTCCTTGTGGATTGGGAGAGGGAGTTAGAGTGTTTTAGCCACAGGGCGTCAGAGTTGCTTCATGCGTGTGTTGTGGAGATGCTCTCTTTCGTGTTTGTTTGCAGTCAGCATGGTCTCCTGGCATGGCAGTCTGCCAGAACAGACACTTGGCCTGGCGTGGCTATCCTCTGGCCCAGTGTGGAGTTGAGGTGATTCCAAAGCGGTGTCTCAGCCTCGAGAGCCTCGGGGTGAAGCCGTGTGACTGGAGGCGAGGGCTATTATGCACTGGAGGCTAGTTTCTGGCACGGACTGAGTTGCAAGAACTTTTGTTCTGAACATGTTCCATCTATTTTCTAACTTACTCCTATGAGGTGCAACACTGAAATTTTTATTTCTTATTTTTCTAATTACTTTCTTCTTTCTCCTCTTTTTTCCTAAGGACTTGTAGTGAAGAATCTGTGCTGAGGTATCTTGTACCAATGATGGCGCTTTAAGAGGCGATTTGTAAACTTTTCACTGTACTCGTTTAAGTCCGTGTGACAATAAAGTTAATTCAATTCCAATCATTCCCTCATTCGAACTGTGCAAGTTCCTCACAATCCCCTACAATTGCAGCAAGTGTTTCACCTACCCAGTTCATTCATCCCTCCTGATACTCCAACAGCCCCAGACATATCTTCCGAGTGTAGCTGCGATTTACCTTCACTTTACTCAATCTGGCCTATTCTAGTCAATGTCCTCAAAGTGATTTCCTCTACACTGGGAAAATGAAGCAAAACTCCTCTCTTCTGTCCGCAGAAATGCTCTTGATCTTCTAGTTGCCAGCCATTTCAACACACTACCGCATTCCCTGGCCAAAGCTCTGTCTTAGACTTGTTGCAGTACTCCAGTGAAGCTCAGTACATGCTGGAAGATCAGCACATCATTCTCCATTTGGGAACTCTACAGCCTTCTAGATTCAACATTGAGTTCAACAAATTTATGGCTGCAAGGTCTTCTCCGAAATCCTTACCCCAACCCCCACACACCAGACCTTGTCATCACATAGGCTACTACCACACACAAACCCTTGTCAGCGACTGACAGTCCCTATTTGCAGCTATACACTGTCCCAGGATGACAGTTACCCAGTCCTTTCTCTATCCAACGTGCAAACTCCATACAGTCAGTCGTCTGAGGCAGGAACTGAACGTGGGTCTCTGGCGCTGTGAGGTAACCACTGTGCCACCCACATTGTTGTACCGACCTGTGAGCCAATCTGAAACCTATCTATCCTACATTATTCCATTTTCATCCACATCCTTATCAAATGACTATTTAAATGCCCTTAAAGTTCACAAGTCTACTATTGCTGCTGACAGTACATTCCACACCCCCAGTGCTCTGAGTAAAGAACCTACGTCTGACATCTATCCTATATCTATCACCCCTCAATTTAAACCTATGTCCCCTCATGCTAGCCATCACCATCCGAGGAAAAAGGCTCTCACTGTCCACCCTGATAATCTTGTATGTCTCAATTAAGTCACCCCTCAAACTTCTTCTCTCTAATGAAAACAGCCTCAAATCCCTCAGCCTTTCCTCATAAGACCTTCCCTCCATACCAGGCAACATCCTAGTAAATCTCCTCTCCACCCTTTTCAAAGCATTTGGTGGCTCAGTGATTAGCACTGCTACCTCACAGTGCCAGGGACCCGGGTTTAATTCCCACCTCAGGTGACTGTCTGTGTAGGTTTGCTCCAGTTTCCTCCCACAATCCAAAGATGTGCAGGTCAGGTGAATTGGCCACACTAAATTCCCCTTAGTGCTAGGTTCATTAGCATGGGGTAAATTTAGGGGAAGGGAATGGGTCTGGGTGGATTACTCTTTGAATGGTCAGACTTGTTGGGCTGAAGGGCCTGTTTCCATACTGTAGGGAATCGTTTTAAAAAATCCTTTCTATAAAGCAGTGACCAGAACTATACGCAATACCCCAAGTGCGGCCACACCAGTGTTTTTTTACAGCTGCAGCATGATCTCATGGCTCCGAAACTCAATCGCTCTACCAATAAAACCTAACATCATATGTCTTCTCAACAACCCTATCAACCTGGGTGGCAACTTTCAGGGATCTGTGTACCTGGACACCGAGATCCCTCTGATCATCCACACTACAAAGAGTCTTACTATTAGCCCAGTACTCTGCATTCCTGTTATTTCTTCCAAAGCGAATCACCTCACACTTTCCCATATTAAACTCTATTTGCCAACTCTCAGGCCAGCTCTGCAGCTTATCTATGACCCTCTGTAACCTGCAATATTCTTCAAAACTATCCGCAACTCCACTGACCTTAGTGTTATCCACAAATTTACTAACCTATCCTTCTATGCCCTCATCCAGGTTGTTTATAAAAATTGACAAACAGTAGTAAACCCAAAACAGATCAATACAGTACACCATGAGGCACTGAACTCCAGGATGAACATTTCCCATTAATTACTACCCTCTGTCTTCTTTCAGCTCACCAATTTCTGATCCAAAACATTAAATCGCCCTTAATCTCATGCCTCCATATTTTGTGCAATAGCCTACCCTGGGGAACCTTATCAAAAGCCTTACTGAAATCCATATACACATCAACTGTTTTACCCTCATCCACCTGTTTGGTCACCATATCAAAGAACTCAATAATGTTCGTGAGGCATGACCTACCCTTCAAAAAACTGTATTGTCTATCCCTAATCAACTGAATGCTGTCCAGATGATTATAAATCCTGTCTCTTATAACCTTTTCCGACACTTTCTCCACAACCGAAGTAAGGCTCACTGGTCTACTCCCCTTCTTGAACAATGGGATATCATTTTCTATCCTCCAGTCTTCTTGCGTTATTCCGGTAGACAAAGATGGCAGAGAGTGGTAAGGGCGTGGGATGCCCTGCTTGCCAATGTAATTAACTCAGCCACATTAGGGAGCTTTAAACAATCCTTGGATAAGCACATGGATGATGATGGGATAGTGCAGGGGGATGGGCTGAGAATAGTTCACAGGTTGGTGCAACATCGAGGGCCGAAGGGTCTGTTCTGCGCTGTATTGTTCTATGTTCTAAAGATCAAAGCCAAAGGCTCTGCAAGCTCCCCTTGGCTCCCCAGAGAATCTTAGGATAAATCCTATTTGGCCAAGGGCATTTTCACACTTTCCAGAATTGCTAACATCTCCTCCTTGTGAACCTTAATCCCATCCAGTCTGGTAGCCTGGAGCTCAGTATTCTCCTCCACAACTTTATTTTCTTCCAGTCTGAATACTGATGAAAAATATTTATTTAGTACTTCTCCAATCTCATCAGAATCCATGCACAACTTCCCACTACTATCCTTGATTGGTCCTAATCATTCTCTAGTCATTCTTTTATTCCTGTTCGACCAATATAAAGCTTTAGTGTTTTTCTTGATCCTGTATGCCAACCACTTCCCATGTTCCCTCCTTGCTGTTCCTAACTCTCTCTCTAGGCCTTTCCTGGCTAACTTGTAACTCTCAAGCGCCCTCGCTGAGCCTTCAAATCTCATCTTAACATAAGTCTTTTTCTTTCTCTTGACAAAAGATTCAACTTCCTTAGTAAACCACGGCTCCCTTGCTAGACCACTTGCTCCCTGCCTGACAGCTACATACTTATCAAGGACACACAGTAGCTGTTCCTTGAGTAAGTTCCACATTTCAATTGTGCCCGTCCCCTGCAGTTTCCATTTCTTCCTATGCATCCTAAATCTTGCCTAATCACATCATCACAGCCTTTCCCCAAGCAACAGCTCCTATCCTGCATTACATAAACCTATCCCTTTCCATCGCTAAAGTAAACATAAATGAATTGTCATCACTATCACCAAAGTGCTCAACTACCTTTAACACCTGGCCAGGTTCATTACTCAGTACCAACTCAAATGTGATCTCATCCCATGTTGGCCTTTCTGTACACAGTGTCAGCAAACTCTCCTGCACATATTGGACCAAAACTGACTTCCAGTCTTGCTTATGACTCTTACTCAACTCACTCTTGAACTGAATTGAACTATAAGCCAGAGAGCTGGCCATGCTCCCTTGACTTTACCAGTTTTTTTCAAAAGATCTTTCAAGCTTTTGGCCTGAAGCACTATCTATTAAGGGAAACAGCAAGGGCCCAACAAGCCATTCCAACTTCAAATACAATGGACCCTGGCCAATTACCCTCCTCTTCAAAAAATGCTCAACAGCAAAGTAACCTTCTCCCACACCAGCATTGTGACACAGAGGGAACATTTTCAATAAACATTGAGAGAGCAGTTAGGAATATTGTTTGAAATGACATGTTCCAAACCCTTTTTAAAGTGATACAAAAATGCAAAGCAATTACAAATTGAAGTATTTTAAAATCTTTTTTTATAAATAGTAGGGTCGTTATGTCCCATATGGTGTTAATGAATCTATACACAGGAATAAATTGCACAATAAATATGCATGTCACAATGATCTTAAAATATTCTTTCTATTTTTCTGTTTTAACTCTTTAGAAGACATAGAAATATTCAAATTTATAAAACAGAAATATTAAGAATTTAGCTAATTCAATCCAATGTACATCCACAGGTAAACTCAATGAAGTCTATATTGAGAAAAAAATGGCACTCACCTTTTTTGGAGCAGCTGGAAATGATAGTGGATGAATTCTTGCAATATTATCTACAAATCTACTTCAGGACATCATATCTTGAAACAAATTTCATCGTCTACTTGAAATGAAGATGAAAATATTGCATACCACCTTTGACTCTATTTACATCACTTGAACTTCTCAGTCCTCACTTGATGCTCTCATTTCAGAGAATGGGGAGAAAGAGCAAGCCTGCTACACTAATATTCGATCAGTAAAGTGTCATTCTTCAAAGGAGAAATTGAAGTGTTTCTCTATCTTTTTGCTCAGCTGGATGTAAATGACAGCCCAGAGCCTATCTTGAAGAGTAGTAGAGGAGTGGGCGTCCAGAGATCCTTTGGCAAGCATTTATTCTACAATGAACAACCTCACAAAATGCTGAACAGCCAAGTTTCTGGTATTGAGACTGCTTCTAATGAAATGAGGTGTACCTTGGGTTCCAAGCGATCAATTGTGATAGGGGGCTCTCTAGTCATAAACACAGACAGATGTTTCTGCAGCCAGCAGTGAAAAATCAGAATGGTGTGTTGCCTCCCTGGAACCAGGATCAAGGATATCTCAGAGAGCATACAGAATGTTCTCAAAAAAGAAGGGAACCAACAAGAGATCATTACACACATTGGAACAAATGACATAGGAAGGGAAAAGGATGGGATTCTGAATGGAGAATATAGAAAATTAGGCAGGAATTTAAAAAGGAAGCCCTCCAGGGTAGTAATATCTGGATTACTCCCAGTGTTACCAGCTAGTGAGGGTAGTAATAGGAGGATAGAGCTGATGAATGTGTGACTGAGGAGCTGATGCAGGCGAGAAGGATTCACATTTTCGGATCATTGGAATCTCTTTGGGGTAAATGGGACATTTACAAGAAGGACGGTTTGCATCTAAATTGGAAGGGGGCAGGGAGATTTGCTAGAGCTGCTTAGGAGGATTTAAATGAGTAAGGTGGGATGCAGGGAGATAATAAGGAAAGAGATCAATTTGAGATGGGCATAGTTGGAGCAAGTAGGGACAAAACAGAGAACAAGGTAGGACTAATAAATTTAATTGCACTTATTTAAATGCAAGAGGCATAACACGGAAGGCAGATGAACTCACGGAATGGTTAGGAACATGGAACTAAGATCTCATAGCAATTACAGAAACATGGCTCAGGGATGGGCAGGACTGGCAGCTTAATGTTCCAGGATACAAATGCTACAGGAAGGATAGAAAGGGAGGCAAGAGAGAAGGGGGAGTGGCATTTTTGATAAGGGATAGCGTTGCAGCTGTGCCGAGGGAGGATATTCCTGGAAATACATCCAGGGAAGTTATTTGAGTGGAACTGAGAAATAAGAAAGGGATGATCACTTTATTAGGATTGTATTATACACCTCCTAATATTCAGCAGGAAATTGTGAAACAAATTTATAAGGAGAATTCAGTTATCTGTTAGAACGGTAGGTAGTTATGGTAGGGGATTTTAACTTTACAAACATAGACTGGGACTGCCACAGTATTAAGGGTTTAGATGGAGAGGAATTAGTTATGTGTGTACAAGACAATTTTCTGATTTAGTATGTGGATGTACCTACTAGAGAAGGTACAAAACTTGACCTACTTTTGGGGAATAAGGCAGGGCAGGTGACCAAGATGTCAGTGAGGGAGCACTTTGGGGCCAGCGACCATAATTCTGTTAGTTTTATAGTAGTGATGAAAAATGATAAATCAGATCTAAATGTTGAAGTTCTAAATTGAAGAAAAGCTAATTTTGACGGTATTAGGCAAGAACTTCCAAAAAGCTGATTGAGGGCAGATGTTCGCAGGTAAAGGGACAGCTGGAAAATGGAAAGCCTTCAGAAATGAGATAATGAGAGTCCAGTATATTCCCGTTAAGGTGAAAGGAAAGGCTGATGGGTGTAGGAAAAGTTGGATAACTACAGAAATTGAGATTTAGGTTAAGAGAAAAAAGGAATCATGCATCAGGTATAGACAGGAGCGATTATGTGAATCCTTAGAATAGTATAAAAGCAATAGGAGTATACTTAAGAGGGAAATCAGGAGGGCAAAAAAGGACATAAGATAGCTTTGGCAGATAGGGTTAAGGAGAATCCAAAGAGATTTTATAAATAGATTAAGGACAAAAGGGTAACTAGACAGAGAATAGGGCCCCTCAAAGATCAGCAAGGCAACCCATGTGTGGAGCTGCAGGAGAGGGGGGACATACTAAACGAGTATTTTGTATCAGTGTTTACTGTGGAGAAAGACATGGAAGATGTAAAATGTGCGGAAGTAGATGGTGACATCTTGAAAAGTGTCCATATTAAAGAGGAGGATGTCTTGAAATGCTCAAAAGTGAATAAATCCCCAGGACCTGATCAGATGCACCCTAGACTCTGTGTGAAGCTAGGGACATGATTGCCTTTTCTGAGATACCATTGATAGTCACAGGTGAGGTGTCGGAAGACAGGAGGTTGGCTAACATGGTACCACTATTTAAGAAGGTGGTAGGGAAAAACCAGAGAACTGTGGACCGGTGAGCCTAACATTGGTGGTGGGCAAATTGTAGGAGGGAATCCTAAGGGATAGCAAATACATGTGTTTGGAAAGGCAAGTCCTTATTAGGGATGGTCAGCATGGCTTTCTGTTTTGGAAATCACGTCTCGCAAACTTGATTGAGTTTTTAAAGAAGTAACAAAGAGGATTGATGAGGGCAGAGCAGTAGATGTTATCTGTATGGACTTCAGTAAGGCATTCGGCAAGGTTCCCATGGGAGACTGAATAGCAAGGTTAGATCTCACGGAAAACAGGGAGAATTCACCCTTTAGATACAGAACTGGCTCAAAGGTAGAAGACAGAGGGTGGTGGTGGAGGGTTGATTTTCAGACTGTAGACCTGTGAACAGTGGATTGCCACAACAATCGTTGCTGATTCCACAGCTTTTCATCATTCATATGAATGATTTGAATGTGAACATAGGAGGTATTGTTAGTAAATTTACATCTGACACCAAAATTGGAGGCGTAGTGGACAGCAAAGAAAGTTACCGTAGAGTACAATATGATCAGATGGGCCAATGAGCTGAGGAGTGGCAGATGGAGATTAATTTAGTTAAATGCAAGATGCCGCGTTTTGGAAAAACAAATCAGAGCAGGACTTAGACACTTAATGGTAAGGTCCTAGGGAGTGTTCTTGAACAAAGAGACTGTGGAGTGCAGGTTCATAGCTCCTTGAAAGTAGAGTCGCAGTTAGATAGGATAGTGAAGAAGGTATTTGGTATGCTTTCCTTTATTTTTCAGAGCGTTGAGTGTAGGACCATAAAACAAAGGACTGGAAGTAAGGCCATTCGGCCCATCGAGTCCACTTTGCCATTCATTCATGGCTGATGGGCAATTCAAGGAGAAAGTGAGGACTGCAGATGCTGGAGATCAGAGCTGAAAATGTGTTGCTGGAAAAGCTCAGCAGGTCAGGCAGCATCCAAGGAACAGGAGAATCGATGTTTCGGGCATGAGCCCTTCTTCAGGAATGAGGAAAGTGTGCCAAGCAGGCTAAGATAAAAGGTAGGGAGGAGGGACTTGGGGGAGAGGCGTTGGAAATGCGATTGGTGGAAGGAGGTTAAGGTGAGGGTGATAGGCCAGAGTGGGGGTGGGGGCGGAGAGGTCAGGAAGAAGATTGCAGGTTAGGAAGGCGGTGCTGAGTTCGAGGATTGGGACTGAGACAAGGTGGGGGGAGGGGAAATGAAGAAACTGGAGGAGTCTGAGTTCATCCCTTGTGGTTGGAGGGTTCATAAGCGGAAGATGAGGCGCACTTCCTCCAGCCGTCATGTTGCTATGGTCTGGCGATGGAGGAGTCCAAGGACCTGCATGTCCTTGATGGAGTGGGAGGGGGAATTGAACACTTCAAAATATGTGTGCATATTTTGGAATGGCAGATTGAGTGCGCATGTGAATGTGTGCGTGTGGGTGTGCATTCATGTGATAGAGTATCTGTGTATATGTATGTATGTGTAAGCTTGCTTAAATTTGTGTATGAGTGTAATGAAGGATGTGTGAGAGTGTGTGTCAGTGTGAGTGCAGGGTGTGTATGTATGTGCATATGAGAGAGTTTGTGTAATGAGGGATAGTCTGCCTGGGGATGTGATTATATAGTGTGTGTGTATCATGCAGTGGGATCACTATAGTGTGTCATGATCCCAAGGTCACAGTTGAGGATATTCCCATGGGTACCAAACTTTACTACCAGCTTCTGCTCAGCTACTCTGCATTGCTGCTTGACCAAAAGTCTGCCTTGGAGGATAGTCGCCTGATTGTACCAGATTGCTGAAGTGTTCCCCGACTGGGAGGGAACACTCCTGCCTAGCGATTGTTGTGTGGTGTCCATTCATCCATATCGAAGCGTTTGCTCAGTCTCGCCAATGTACCATGCCTCCGGGATGAGACTCTTATCTTTGGGATGCATGTGCTTTACATGTAATTGTTTCCAGCATTTGTTTGAAATGTCTAACACTTTCCCAATGACCGTAAAGAACTACAATTGTTAAATTGTCTTTGTGTTGAAACCTGAGCTTGATTATTTTTCAGTAGAAACAATTTGTGACCCTTTGTAGTAACAGATTTGTCATCCTGTAATGTCAACTTTGGAGAAGATAGTGTCAGCCTTTGAAAGACTTGGAAAAATGTAGTGGAGGAATGCTGTCTATTTATTTTAAATTTTTTAAAAAAGTTGCAATTGTCTTGAAATTAAAATCCCTCCCTATTAAATGATTCTTTCCAATTGACAGCTTTTGATGTTAAGCTCTTTTATAACAAAGAACATTAAACACAGATATAGGCTGCTCGTTCCACCAGAATAGTGCCAACACATGATGCCTTTTTAAAGAAAAATGTTTTGCATCTACGTGACTTGTATCCCCTTTTCCCTGCTGAATCATGCATGACTGCAATATATAGGAGTCAAGAGTGTGATGCTGGAAAAACACAGCAGGTCAGGCAGCATCCAAGAAATAGGAGGATTGATGTTTCGGGCACAAGGATATAGGAGCAGAGTTTGGCCATTTAGATATTGAGTCTGCTCTACCATTAGCTGATACTTTTCACAAGTCCATTTTCCTAAATCTTCCACATAACCCTTGATTCCTTTACCAGTCAAGAGCTTGTCTATCTCTGTCTTAAATATACTCAATTTCTCAGCCCTCACAGCCCTCTGCAGCAATGAATTCCACAAATTAACTGAATGCTGGCTGAAGACATTTCTCCACCTATCAATTCTAAACAGTCGCCCCTTCACTCAGAGGCAATGCACTCTTGCCTTTGTCTCACTTGCTATTGGAAACATTTCCTCCATATCCTTTCTATCCAGGCCTCTCAACATTCTCTACGTTTCAATTAGATCATCCATCCTTCGTCTATACTGAATCAAGTACAGACCAAGATTATTAACTCTGCATATGATAAGCCCTTCATCCCCGAGGATTACAGGCTTGCAGGAAAGGAGCTCAGAAATGGACTGAGAAGAATCAGGAGGGGGCACAAAAAAGGCTTGTCAGGAAGGATTAGAGAGAACCCAAAGGCATTTTACTCATACGTAAGGAATAAGAGAATGATCAGGGAGAAGGTAGGGCCGGTCAGGGATAGTGGAGGGAACTTGTGCGTGGAGTCTGAGCAGATAGGGGAAGCCCTAAATGAGTTTTTTGCTTTGGTTTTCACCAAGGAAAGGGACCTTGTTGTGAATGAAAACTTTGAGGAGCTGGGCAACAGGCTTGAACAGATCATGATTGATGAAGTTGATGTGCTGGAAATTTTGGCAAATATTAGGATTGATAAGTCTCCAGGGCCAGACCAGAGAAAGGAGGTCGCTAAGCTGCTGGTGAAGATCTTTGTCTCCTCACTCTCCATGGGAGTCGTACCAGAGGATTGGAAGGAGGTGAATATTGATCCTCTTTTCAAGAAGGATAATAGGGAAATCCCTGGCAATTACAAGCCAGTCAGCAAGATTTTGGAAAGAATTCCGAGGGATCAGATTTATGACTAATTGGAAAGCATACCAAGATTAAAGGCAGTCAGCATGTCTTTGTGAGGGGCAGGTCATGCCTCACAAATCTTATTGAGTTCTTTGAGGAGGTGATGAGGCAGGTCGAGCAGTGGATGTGGTGTATATGGACTTCAGCAAGGCATTTGATAGGGTACCCCATGGTAGGCTTATTCATAAAGTCAGGAGGTATAGGATACAGGGAGATTTGGCTGTCTGGATTCAGAATTGGTTGGCTGACAGAAGGCAGAGAGTGGTTCTGGATGGAAAGTATTCTGCCTGGAGGTCAGTGGTGAGTGATGTCCCACAGGGCTCTGTTTCTGAGCCTTTGTTCTTTGTAGTTTTTATAAATGACTTGGATGAGGAGGTTGAGGAGTGGGTTCGTAAATTTGCCGATGACACAGAGGTTGGAGGTGCCGTTGATAGTGTAGAGGACTATTGCAGGCTTCAGCACGACATAGACAGGATGCAGAGCTGGGCTGAGAAATGGCAGATGGAGTTCAACCTGGATAAATGCAAAGTGATGTATTTTGGAAGGTCGAACTTGAATGCTGAATATAGGATTAAAGACAGGATTCTTGGCAGTGTGGAGGAATAGGGGGATCTTGGTGTTCAAGTGCATATATCCCTTAAAGTTGCCACCAAAATGGGTAGGGTTGTTAAGAAAGCATATAGTGTTTTGGCTTTCATTAACAGGGGGATCGAGTTTAAGAGCTGTGAGGTTTTGCTGCAGCTCTACAAGTCCCTGGTGAGACCACACTTGGAATATTGTGTCCAGTTCTGGTCGCCCGACTATAGGAAAGATACAGAGGCTTTGGAGAGGATGCAAAGAAGGTTTACCAGGATGCTGCCTGGACTGGATGGCTTGTCTTATGAAGAGAGGTTGACTAAATTCAAGCTTTCTCTATGGCGAGAAAGAGGAAGAGAGGTGACCTGATCAAGGTATACAAGATAATGAGAGGTATGGATAGAGTCAATAGCCAGAGACTTTTCCCCAGAGCAGGATTGACTGGTACGAGGAGTCATAGTTTGAAGATATTAGGAGGAAGGTATAGGGGAGACGTCAGAGGTAAGTTCTTTATGCAGAGAGTTGTGAATGCATGAATGCGTTGCCAGCTGTGGTGGTGGAAGCAGAGTTATTAGGGATTTTTAAGTGACTGCTGGACATGCACATGGACAGCAGTGAATTTAGGGGTGCGTTGGTTAGATTATTTTATTTTAGATTCGGAATAATCCTTGGCACAACATCGTGGGCTGAAGGGCCTGATCTGTGCTGTACTTTTCTATGTTCTATGTTCTATTCTTTTCAATCTCTTTGGGATCCCCATCAACACTAACACTTTTACATCTTTCTGAGGCCCAAAACTGCTCACAATATTTAAAATGTGTTCTGACTATAACCTCAGTATTACATCCCTGCTCTTGATTTCTAACCACCTGAAATGAATGCTCACATTTTACTTGCCTTCTGAACTGCCAACTAAATATTCATGTTACCCATAAGCAAATCCTAACCCAGGAAAATTCCCTTTTTGCTTTATATCTCCAAAGCCATTCCCCATTTAGTAAAGCGTCTGTGCCTTTTTTCTTTGCAACAAAGGAAATAACCATGCACTTTAACACATTGTATCCCATCTACCATTTCTCTGCCAAGTCTCAGAGCCTGTATAATCCTTCTAGAGTCATAGAGATGGACCACATGGAAACCGACCCTTCGGTCCAACTTATCTGTGCCGACCAGATATCCTAAATTAATCTAGTTCAATTTGGCAGCATTTTGCCCATATCCCTCTAAACCCTTCCTATTCCTATATCGTTCCAGGTGTCTTTTGAAAGTTATTATCCAAGGCTCCACCACATCATTTGGTAGCTCATTCCATACACATGCCAAGCCTGCATGGAAAAGTTGCCTCTTTGGTTCGTTTTAAGTCTTTCCTCTCTCACCCTAAACCTATGCTTTCTAGTTCTGGATTCCCCCACCCTGGGGAGTAGACCCTGTCTATTTACCCTATCCATGCCTCTCATTATTTTATAAATCTCTATAAAGCCACCTCTCAGCCTCCGACGCTCCAGGGAAAACAGCCCCAGCCTGTTCAGCCTCTCCCTATAGCTCAAATCCTCTAATCCTGGCAATATCCTTGTAAATCTTTTCTGAACCCTTTCAAGATTCACAACATCCTTCTAAAAGGACGGAGAGCAGACTTGCACACAATATTCCAAAAGTGGTCTAACCAATCTCCTGTTGAGCATTCCTGCAGGTTTCTTGCTTCCTCTACACGGCATATCCTTCCACCTATGTTGTGTCATGTGCAAACTGATCAACAGTGCCCTGAGTTCCTTCGTTCAGATCGTTAATACTTCATGTGAATAGTTGTGGTCCCAATAATGACCCCTGCAGAGCCCCTCTGGTCACCAGCTGCCAATCCGAAAAATACCATTTGTCTGTCTTTTCGGCCTTCTGCCTGTCAGCCAGCCCTCTATCCATGCCCATGCCATTCCCCTTCCAGATTGGACAATTACCTTATTTATCAGCCTCCTGTGCTGCTGCATCTTCCAGAAATCCAAATGGATGATGTCCTTTGTTTTACTTGCTTGTTATGTGTGCTGTGATAATTCTATGGTTTCACGTGGTGAATTTTGACTTTTTTATGAAGAAAGCTTCACACAGATCTGCTCAAAGCCAACAGAGTAAACAGCTTGTGAGGCTTTGAGTTCTTGTAAAAGTTGGAAATATAGAAACAGCCAGAATGGGAAGGTTCATACATCCACAGACGCCGGATTTTTGTCTTGGCTTTCTGCAGTTGCTGGGGTTTTGAAGCTGGACATGAAAGCATTTATTCCTTTCACGTTACAGCTAAAAACCAATGTTCTCTTCCTCTTATGAGAATTGCAGGTGTAACGTCTATTTTATCGAATTTGCCTTTGGCAAAGGTGTGTTTATGGGGTGTTACGATGTTGGAGTAGTTATTTAGTCATAGCTAATATATATTTATCTTATTTTATTAAGCATTTCAGTACAGTTATT
This sequence comes from Hemiscyllium ocellatum, assembly GCF_020745735.1. Classification (NCBI taxonomy): domain Eukaryota; kingdom Metazoa; phylum Chordata; class Chondrichthyes; order Orectolobiformes; family Hemiscylliidae; genus Hemiscyllium; species Hemiscyllium ocellatum. Next base: position 114,166 of record NC_083410.1, on the reverse strand, counting down.
TTTGTCTTTATCTTAACTGTAGTGTGAAAATAACATGTTTTTCTTCTTAAAGTCAAGTAGTTTGATCAATCAAATTGGAACTAGAATGGAGTGTCATACATTTACCTATGTTGTGGTTCTGTTCGCCAAGCTGGGAATTTGTGTTGCAGATGTTTCGTCCCCTGTCTAGGTGACATCCTCAGTGCTTGGGAGCCTCCTGTGAAGCACTTCTGTGATCTTTCCTCCAGCATTTGTAGTGGTTTGAATCTGCCGCTTCCAGTTGTCAGTTCATGCTGTCCGCTGCAGTGACCGGTATATTGGGTCCAGGTCGATGTGTTTGTTGAATGAATCTGTGGATGAGTGCCATGCCTCTAGTAATTCCCTGGCTGTTCTCTGTTTGGCTTGTCCTATAATAGCAGTGTTGTCCCAGTCAAATTCATGTTGCTTGTCATCTGCATGTGTGGCTACTAAGGATAGCTGGTCGTGTTGTTTCGTGGCTAGTTGGTGTTCATGGATGTGGATCGTTAGCTGTCTTCCTGTTTGTCCTATGTAGTGTTTTGTGCAGTCCTTGCATGGGATTTTGTAAACTACATTGGTTTTGCTCATGCTGGGTATTGGGTCCTTCGTTCTGGTGAGTTGTTGTCTGAGAGTGGCTGTTGGTTTGTGTGCTGTTATGAGTCCTAGTTTTCGCAGTAGTCTGGCTGTCAGTTCAGAAATGCTCCTGATGTATGGGAGTGTGGCTAGTCCTTTGGGTTGTGGCATGTCCTCATTCCGTTGATGAAATTGCGTGGGTATCCGTTCTTGGTGAATACATTGTATCGGTGTTCTCCTTCCTCTTTTTGCAGTTCTGGTGTACTGCAGTGTGTTGTGGCCCTTTTGAACAGTGTCTTTATGCAACTTCTTTTGTGTGTGTTGGGGTGATTGCTTTCGTAGTTTAGGACTTGGTCTGTGTGTGTGGCTTTCCTGTATACCTTTGTGGTGAATTCTCCGTTAGGTGTTCTCTGTACCATCACGTCTAGGAATGGGAGCTGGTTGTCCTTTTCTTCCTCACTTGTGAATCGGATTCCTGTGAGTGTGGTGTTGATGATCCGGTGTGTGTTCTCTATTTCTGTATTTTTAATGATTACAAAGGTGTCATCCACATATCTGACCTAGAGTTTGGGTTGAATTTGTGGTAAGACTGTTTGTTCTAACCTTTGCATTACCGCTTCTGCTATGAGTCCAGAGATGAGTGAGCCCATGGGTGTTCCGTTGATTTGTTCGTATTTTGGTTGTTGAATGTGAAGTGTGTTGTGAGGCACAGGTCCAGTAGTTTGAGTACGCCGTCTTTGTTGATAGGTTCAACGTCCTGTTGCCTGTTCTGTATGTCCAGCAGGTTGGATATTGTTTCTCTGGCTAGGATTTTGTCGATAGAGGTGAACAGTGCCATTACATCGAATGAGACTATAGTTTCTTCCTTGTCCATGTGTATATTTCTGATGATGTCCAAGAATTCCTGTGTTGATTGTATAGAGTGTCTGGATCCGCTGATCAGGTGTTTCAGTTTCTGCTGTAGTTCTTTAGCCAGTTTGTGTGATGGTGTCCCTGGTAGTGATACTAAGGGTCTGAGTGGGACGTCTGGTTTGTGCACTTTAGGTAGTTCATAGAATCTGGGGGTGTTGTTGCTTTCAGGTTTCATTCTTTGTAGGTCAGACCTGGATATCTGTCTGTTTTTTTTGTAGGTTCCTAAGTGTGTTGTTTATCCTATTGGTGAGCTGTGGGGTGGGGTCAAACTCCCTCTTTTGGTAGGTGTTGGTATCTGCAAGTAGTTGTTGTGCTTTTTGGATGTATCTTGCTTTGTCCAGGATGACCGTCATTCTGCCTTTGTCTGCTGGTAGTATCACTTATTGTTTCTTAGTGCTTTTAGTGCTTCCCTCTCCTTGGTGTTGAGGTTATGTGTTTGTCTTTTCCTTGTTATCAGGGGTACAATACTTTGTCTCACTGTTTGTTGTGTCTCTTCTGTTAATCCATTGTTCCTGAGTGTGCATTCTAGTGCTGCTAGGAAGTCTGCTGTCTTGGTGTCCCTGTGGTTGTAATTGAGTCCCTTGGCCAGTATTGTTCTTTCCGTGTCTGTGAGCTGTCTGTGGGAGAGGTTTCTAACCCAGGTGTGTGTTGTGGTGTCCTCTCTGTTGTGTGTTAGTTTGGCCATTTTTTCTTTTAGTGCCGTTTTTTTGCAATGTGTGGTTCAGTTCTGTCCTATGATAACGGCCTGTTCTATGGTCCGGGTCCATTCCTGATTGGTGGTTTTTGAAATTAACAATTGTTGGCGCACAATTTCTTGTCTGTATTTGTAAAGTCTGTTGTGAGCATCTGTAATCATTACCTGGATCATCCTGAATCCGTTCTGTCTGGCTGTGTCCCTGGCTTGTGGGTTGTTGACTGATGGTCTGTATCTGACACATGGTGGAAGGATTCGATTCTTTCGGCGTTTGGCATTTACCTTTAAAATAAGAAAAATCTAGGTCTAGATTATCTTCTTAATACATTGTGAGTGGGTTTGGCTTGGTTCATGGCAGTGTAGAGAATTCTAAAAGATTTGTCAGGTATGACCTCCATTTGATGAAGCCACGCTGACTCAGCTGTATTTAACCAAGCATTTCCAAGTACATCACAATCTTATCCTTAATAATGACTTGTAACTCTAACTAACGAACGACACAGTTCCCTGTCTCTGGTTCATCTGTAAAGACTCCCTAGTCTTCTGGTATTATGGCAGTCAGAAATACGTATAATCTCCCAAATGTGACTGAAGTAAATTTCTATACAGCTGTAACATGATGTGTTACAGCTCTCTATGCACTGACCAGTGAAAGCAAGCTCACCACATTCCTTCTTAACTACTTTTTCCACTTGTGTTGCCAGTTTCAGGGAATTTGGAGTTATATGCCCAGATCCTTCTGCACGTTTATGCTGCTGAGGATTCTACCCTATACTGTATACTTTATTCATCCAGTAGATATTCAAAAGTACATCTGCTGGAATTTGTCTGCGTAATTTGTTATTTCAATGCCAAATTATATTATTTACCCATATATTGCTACTCTGGCTTATCTATAACTCTAAATCTAAGCATAATCCTTCTCATTATCCTCAGTTCCCCCAATCTGTTTGTTGTCTGAAAGCTTGCTGATCAGGTCACCTACATTCTCCTCCAAATCATAATGTATATTTTACAAACAACAAGGCTCCCAGCACTCATCCCGGCCTAACACCACTTGTCGTAGAGTAAAAAGTGAGGTCTGCAGATGCTGGAGATCAGAGCAGAAAATGTGTTGCTGGTTAAAGCACAGCAGGTTAGGCAGCATCCAAGGAACAGGAAATTCGACGTTTTGGGCCAGAGCCCTTCATCAGGAATCCACACCACTTGTCACAGGTCTTCAGTCAGAAAGGCATTATTCCTCTGCTAGTCTCTTTCGTTTTGGTCTGTTATTGTCACATCTACGTAGCTCGGACAAAAAGGTTTGTTTTGTGTTCAGAAGAGACAAATCGTAGCATAAAAATTGAATAAGATTAATAGAACAGAGTGAGAAATACAATAACGAATTACCACTGACGAATAGGTGCATAAAGAGCAAGATCAATACTTGTTTTAAAATTGAGATGTTCTGGGGAATACTGGAAAGGATGAAAATAGATAAGTCCCCTGGGCCTGATGGCATTTATCCTAGGGTCCTCTGGGAAGCTAGGGAGGAGATAGCGGAGCCATTGGCCTTGATTTTTATGTCATCATTGTCTACGGGAATAGTGCCAGAAAACTGGAGGATAGTGAATGTGGTCCCCTTGTTCAAGAAGGAGAGTAGGGATAGCCCGAGTAACTATAGGCCAGTGAGTCTCACTTCTGTTGTAGGCAAAGTCTTAGAGAGAATTGTAAGGGATAGGATTTATGAACATCTGGATAGGAATAATGTGATTAAGGATAGTCAGCATGGTTTTGTGAAAGGCAGGTCGTGCCTCACAAACCTTATTGAGTTTTTTGAGAAGGTGACCAAGGAAGTGGACGAGAGTAAAGCAGTAGATGTGGTGTATATGGATTTTAGCAAGGCGTATCTGGAGTATTGTGTGCAGTTTTGGTCGCCATACTATAGGAAGGACGTGGAGGCATTGGAACGAGTGCAGAGGAGGTTTACCAGGATGTTGCCTGGCATGGTAGGAAGATCGTATGAGGAAAGGCTGAGGCACTTGGGGCTGTTTTCATTGGAGAAAAGAAGGTTTAGGGGAGATTTGATAGCGGTGTACAAGATGATTAGGGGTTTAGATAGGGTTGACAGTGAGAACCTTTTTCCGCTAATGGAGTCAGCTGTTACTAGGGGACACAGCTTTAAATTAAGGGGTGGTAGGTATAGGACAGATGTTAGGGGTAGATTCTTTACTCAGCGGGTTGTGAGTTCATGGAATGCCCTGCCAGTAGCAGTGGTGGACTCTCCCTCTTTATGGTCATTTAAGCTGGCATTGGATAATCATATGGAGGTTATTGGGCTAGTGTAGGTATGGTAGGCTTTGTTCGGCGCAACATCGAGGGCCGAAGGGCCTGTACTGCGCTGTATTTTTCTATGTTCTATGTATGTTCTATGTTCATTCAGAAACCTAATAACAGTGGAGAAGAAGCTGTTCTTCAATCTGTTGGTGTGCGTGTTTAAGCATTGTATCTATTCCCAAAAAGAAGGTAGGACGAGGTTATAACTGGTGGGGAAGTGTCTTTGATGATGTTCGCTGCCTTCTGCAGCAAGAAGTATAGACAGAGTCAACAGATGGAAGGTCAACTTGTGTGAAGGACTGGACAATGCTCACAACTCTGTGTGTTTTCTTACGGTCCTCAGCAGAGCAGTTGCCATACCAAACCATTATACATTCTTATAGAATGCTTTTTATGGTGCATCCACAAAAGTTTGGAACAGTCTTTATGGACATGCCAAATTTCCTTAGCCTCTGAGGGAAGTAGAGAAGTTATTGTTCTTTCCTGACCTCGCATTAACCTGACTGTATCAGGACAGATTGCTGATGATTGTCACTCCCGAGAACTTGATACTGTTGACCATCTTCACCTCACTTCCATTGGTAAAGATAAGACAGTGTTCGTCACTTTGCTTCCGGAAATCAATAACCAGCTCTTTCGTTTTGCCTTAGTTGAGGGAGAGATTGTGATCTTTACACCACCCCATGAAGCACTGTACCTCTTTCCTGTGTTCTATCTCATCATTGCTTGACCTAAGTAAGGCTCACTTGCCTGTAATTTCCCAGATTATCCCCGCTGCCCTTCTTGAACAAAGAAACAAAGTTAGCAATTCCCCAGTTGTCTGGGACTTCTCCGGTGACTAAAGAGGACACAAAGGTTTCATACAAGCTTCCAGAAATTTCCTCACGTGCACACCTCAGCATCCTGGTACAGAACCCTGTAATCTAATCAGTTAGATTCGATTCTCTACAGTGTGGAAACAGGCCCATCGGCCCAACAAGTCCACACCCACCCTCCGAAGAGCAACCCACCCAGATCCATTTCCCTCTTACGAATGCACCTAGCACTATGGGCAATTTAGCATGACCAATTCACCTGACCTGCACATTTCTAGATTGTGGGAGGAAACCGGAGCACCCAGAGGAAACCCACGCAGACATGGGGAGAATGTGCAGACTCCACACAGGCAGTCACCCAAGACTGGAAACAAACCAGGTACCCTGATGCTGTGAGGCAGGAGTGCTAAACACTGAGCCACCATGCCACCCCCAGTTCCTGGGGATTTGTCTAACTTAATGCTTTTCAAAAAAACTATCACCTCCTCCTCCTTGTTATGCTGACATGCCTTACAATATCAACATACCCTCTTAATACCCAACATTGACATGTCCTTCTTTGTGAATACCAATACAAAGGTCCTCACCATCTTCCTCAGATAAATTCCCTCCATTATCCATGAGTGGACCTACTCTTTCCCCAGTTAGGTTCTTGCTTCTTTCATATTTACAAAAGGAATTTATATTTTCATGTCTGACAAAGGCATGTGATGTTCCCGCTTTGCCCTCCTGATTTTTGTTTGTGATTTTGTCCGGCTGTCTTTGTGTTCTTCATAGAACATAGAACATAGAACATAGAAAAATACAGCGCAGTACAGGCCCTTCGGCCCTCGATGTTGCACCGACCAAAGCCCACCATACCTACACTAGCCCAATAACCTCCATATGCTTATCCAATGCCCGCTTAAATGACCATAAAGAGGGAGAGTCCACCACTGCTACTGGCAGGGCATTCCATGAACTCACAACCCGCTGAGTAAAGAATCTACCCCTAACATCTGTCCTATACCTACCACCCCTTAATTTAAAGCTGTGTCCCCTAGTAACAGCTGACTCCATTAGCGGAAAAAGGTTCTCACTGTCAACCCTATCTAAACCCCTAATCATCTTGTACACCTCTATCAAATCTCCCCTAAACCTTCTTTTCTCCAATGAAAACAGCCCCAAGTACCTCAGCCTTTCCTCATACGATCTTCCTACCATGCCAGGCAACATCCTGGTAAACCTCCTCTGCACTCGTTCCAATGCCTCCACATCCTTCCTATAGTATGGCGACCAAAACTGCACACAATACTCCAGATACGGCTGCACCAGAGTCTTATACAACTGCAACATGACCTCAGGACTCTGGAACTCAATTCCTCTACCAATAAAGCCCAGTACACCATATGCCTTCTTCACAGCACTATTTATCTGGGTGGCAACTTTCAGAGATCTGTGTACATGGACACCAAGATCCCTCTGCTCATCCACACTACCAAGTAGCCTACCGTTAGCCCAGTAATCCATCTTCTTATTACTCCTACCAAAGTGAATGACTTCACACTTAGCTACATTGAACTCCATTTGCTACCTTTCTGCCCAGCTCTGCAACCTATCTATATCCCGCTGTAACCTGCCACATCCTTCTTCGCTGTCCACAACTCCACTGACTTTCGTGTCATCCGCAAACTTACTCACCCAGCTTTCAAGCCCCTCCTCGAGGTCATTTATAAAAATGACAAACAGCAATGGTCCCAAAACAGATCCTTGTGGAACACCGCTGGTAACTGCACTCCAAGATGAACCTATACCATCAACTACTACCCTCTGTCTCCTTCCAGCCAGCCAATTCCTAATCCAAACCTCTAATGCACCCTCAATGCCATACCTCCGTAGTTTTTGCATTAGCCTACCATGGGGTACCTTATCGAACGCCTTGCTAAAATCCATATACACCACATCTACTGCTTTACCCTCATCCACTTCCTTGGTCACCTTCTCAAAGAACTCAATAAAGTTTGTGAGGCACGACCTGCCCTTCACAAAACCATGCTGACTATCCTTGATCACATTATTCCTATCCAGATGTTCATAAATTCTATCCCTTACAATTCTCTCTAAGACTTTGCCCACAACAGAAGTGAGACTCACTGGCCTATAGTTACTAGGACTCTGGTTATCTTCTGTACATTTAATCTTTGGCTGTTAGATTTTCGGGAACTTTATTATTGGTCACAGAATAAATAAGACTCAAGACAGTGATTAAGATTTAGGTATTTTAAATTCAAATCAACAAGTGAACAAATACAATTGCCAGCACTTATCAGTGTGAGGGATTCATCAGGATCACTGTCCAGTTGTCAATGACCATCCTGAGAGTAAGCATCTTCATTCTCAGTATGAAGGAGGCTCCACAGCACTGATGATGTCTCCTAGCCAGGGGACGAAACGTTTGCAACAAAAACTTCCAGCTCGGCGAACAGAACCACTACAACAAGCACCCGAGCTACAAATCTTCGCACAAACTTTGATCAGTATCATCATAATCACAGTGAATCCAATTTTCAAGAAAAAGTTGATTTCTGGTGAATTACATTGCAACACACAAAACCGACTGCAGAGAAATTGGATTACATTGTTAAATGGTTGAGCTATAAATAGAGATTACACACATTAGACATGTTTTCTCCAGAATTTAGGAGGTGAAAGGATGATTTGATGCAAGTTTTAGTAAAATTAACTAGAAAATGCAGCGCTGATAATGATAAATTATTTTCAAGAACTGGGGAGCAGAGTGCAAATATTAGAGCAATGTCATTCAAGACAGATGTTAAGAAGCACTTCTCCGTACAAAGGTTGTTACAGGTGTGAACTCTCCAATGAACTTCAGTTGGTGTTTGATCGGTTGCTAACTTTAAGTCTAACTTTTGATGAGTAAGGTGTGAATGACCAAAGGCAGGTACTGTATATCATGTTGGGCCAAAGATCAGTCATGACGCCATTGAATAGTAGAGCAGGTTTGAGGAGCTGAATGGCCTGTTTGCCTCTATATGTCTCTATTTCCTTTTCCTCATAACAGAGGACACTGAGACAAGGAAATGTTTGTTCTGTACAAAATTAGATGGAGGAAGCAGAAATCACTTTTTCCTCTTTGGTGGAGGGATCAATAATCGTAAATTTATACTAAAGGGCAGGTGTTTTAGAAAGATGTGAGGAAAAAAGTGGTTTCACCGATTGGGGCTGGTGAGAATCTAGAACTCACTGCCCTGCAATGGTGGGAGGGACCAAAAAAAACCAGCGGATTCTGGAATCGGAAATAGACAATCAGGAGGCTGGAAGAACTCAGCAAGCCAAGCAGCATCAGGAGGTGGAGAGTTCGACATTTCAGGTGTAACCCTGCTTCAGGTTGGAGCAACATGAGTAGATCAAAACTTGGAGGGTTTAAAACGTACTTGTGGTCCTTGAGGGATGAAATGGTTGCAAAAACAGCAGCTGAGGAACGTCATGAGGCTGTAGTCGCGAGTTTCTTTAATTGTACGATCAAACAGCTGGACGGCTGAGGAGGTCACTGCATTGTGGCAGTTAGAAAGAGACTCAATGAGTGCGCATCTGAGGGAGGCAGAGAAATTTGTCAAAGTGGGCACCCTTTGAAGAGACTTTGCAGTGTAACAAACTTGGTTAGAGACAAAAAAAACTGCTGATGCTGGAATCAAAAGTAAACAATCAGGAGGCTGCAAGAACACAGCAAGCCAAGCAGCATCAGGAGGTGGAGACTTCGACATTTCGGCTGTAACTCTTCTTCAGGCCTGATTCTCTACTCAGCAAAGGCGGTAGGGGCAGGGATCAACCCTGCGACCACAGGTTTTACATTAATGATCTGGAAGAAGAAACTGAGGGTGTTTTTGCTAAGTTTGCAGATAACACAAGGATAGATAGAGGGACAAGTAGTACTGAGGTGGCCGAGAGGCTGCAGAAGAACTCGGACAGCTCGGGATTAAGCAAAGAAGAGTCAAATGTAATAATGTAGGGGGACAAGCTGAGAATAGTTCACAGGTCAGCGCAACATCAAGGGCTGAAGGGCCTGTTCTGTGCTGTATTGTTCTATGTTTTATGTAATACGTCGTGAGAAAATGTGACGCTATGCATTTTGGTAGGAAGCATAAAGATGTAAATGTTTATTTAGTGCCAGTAGGCTTCAGAAATCTGAAGGAAAAGGGACTCAGGAATAAAGAAACAAGGAACTGCAGATGCTGGAAATCAGAAACAAAAAGGAAATTGCTGGAAACATTCACTAGGTCTGGCAGTATCCATGGAGACAATGCCAAATTAACAATTTAGTTCCAATGACCCTTCTCTGAAGGGGAGTTAGGACTCCTAGTATAGGATTCCATTAAGGTTGACATGGAGGTTCAGTTGGCAGGAAGAAGAAAAATAGAATTCTTGTTATACATAAATAAAACACTGCTTCGGCCACGGATGGAGTACTGAGTTCACTGTTGGTTGTCACACTATCAAAAGGACATTATTTCATGTGAGGGTGAAGAGGAGGGGATTCAACAGAGTGTCTCTGGGATGAAATGTCTCAATTATGCAGAGAGATTGGATAGGCTGGTTTGTTTTCAGAGCAGTGGAGGCTGAGGAGGATCTGACTGAGGTTTGAATTGATGAGATGCTTTGACTGAGTAGATTGTGAGAATCTCTTCCCCATAGCAGATGAATTTAAGACAAGGAGGCATACATTTAAGGTGAGAAGCAAATAGTTTAGAGGAAATTTGATGAAGATTTATTATTCACCCAGAGGATGGTGGAAACATGGAACATGCTGATTGAGGGGGTGATGGAGCCTAATACTCTCGCAATATTCAGGAAGCATCTGGATGAATATTTAAAATATTGGGGTATTGTAGGTTCTGGACCAAGTGCAGGTGAATGTGATCAGTGTAGTTTGTCATTTTCTGGATGGCAGAGACATGTAGGAATGAAGGACCTGCTTCTGTGCTGTCAGATTCCATGATTGTAATTAAAGAACCTCTGTTATGTAAACATGGGGAGGTCCAGAGGGAGTGATAGAGAGTACCTAAAATAAAGTGAAGTATAATTAAATCAAGAGTTACTGAGTTAAGAAGTATTTAAGCTAGTAAATAGAGAAAAATAAATTTAAAGTAAGAGGATTAGGTACAGATTGACTGAAAATTTATTGATAAATGAAGATGAACAATTTGTCAGCATTTGACTTCAAAGGAAGATTCCTGATTGATCCACAAGCAATTCAGTTATGATCTCACTTGGAAGATTGGAATCTCCACAGCTCACATTAGGACGATTAGCAATGTGTTCTGCATTAATCCACAATACGTTTTGCAGATAGAAGATTTAGACTGCCTGATCAGATCAGCTTCAGATTGTGGACCCTGAATGTATTTCCTGCTCAGAACTGAGATGTGTGGTTTGTAGCCAACAGGAGCAGAAACACAGGATGTTGTTGTTGTGGTTCTGTTCGCCGAGCTGGGAATTTGTGTTGCAGACGTTTCGTCCCCTGTCTAGGTGACATCCTCAGTGCTCGGGACCCTCCTGTGAAGTGCTTCTGTGATGTTTCCTCCAGCATTTGTAGTGGTTTGAATCTGCCGCTTCCGGTTGTCAGTTCCAGCTGTCCATTGCAGTGGTCGGTATATTGGGTCCAGATTGATGTGTTTATTGATTGAATCTGTGGATGAATGCCATGCCTCTAGGAATTCCCTGGCTGTTCTCTGTTCTCTACAAAGGTATACAGGAAAGCCACACACACAGACCAAGGCCTAAACTACGAAAGCAACCACCCCAACACACACAAAAGAAGTTGCATCAAGACACTGTTCAAAAGGGCCACAACACACTGCAGCACATCAGAACTGCAAAAAAGAGGAAGAAGACCATCAATACAATGTACTCACCAAAAACGAATACTCCCGCAATTTCATCAACAGATGCCTAAGGGAAAGACAACGGAATGAGGACATGCCACAACCCAAAGGACTAGCCACACTCCCATGCATCACGAGCATTTCTGAATTGACAGCAAGACTACTGTGACCACTAGGATTCATAACAGCACACAAACCAACAGCCACTCTCAGACAACAACTCACCAGGACAAAGGACCCAATACCCAGCATGAGCAAAACCAATGTAGTGTACAAAATCCCATGCAAGGACTGCACAAAACACTACATAGGACAAACAGGAATACAGCTAACGGTCCGCATCCATGAACACCAACTAGCCACGAAACAACATGACCAGCTATCCTTAGTAGCCACACACGCAGATGACAAGCAACATGAGTTCGACTGGGACAACACTACTATTATAGGACAAGTCAAACAGAGAACAGCCAGGGAATTCCTAGAGGCATGGCACTCATCCACAGATTCATTCAACAAACACATCGATCTGGACCCAATATACCGACCACTGCAGCAGACAGCTGGAACTGACAACAGGAAGCGGCAGAGACAAGCCACTATAAATGCCAGAAGAGAGATCACAGAAGCGCTTCACAGGAGGCTCCCAAGCACTGAGGATGTCACCTAGACAGGGGACGAAACGTCTGCAACACAAATCCCCAGCTCGGCGAACAGAACCACAACAATGAGCACCCGAGCTACAAATCTTCTTCCAGACTTTGAACAGGATGATGTGTTCGTGAAAATGAATATGCATTAAATGTTCTCAATATGAGAAGTCTTCTTGTCTGTGTAGTGGACTCACTCTGAAAAGAGTAAGAAGAATTACAGACTTTTCTGCAGTCTCAATATTAACGAGTGAAAGAAAAAGGGATAATGGATTTATAATATGTTGACTGCAAGGAAAATTGCTTCAGTTTTCAATGTTGTTCATCAGACAAAAAGGAATATCTAGCCAATGAATTTAGCGTCACGAAGCGTATTCTAACTTCTAAACTTCCAAGTGAGTTTTGGCGCTGTTTGTGAGAAAGAGTCGAATTGCTAATGGGATGAGCTGGTGTCTTTCTGGAACTGAATTACATTCTGGGGAAGTTTCTGCACTTAAGTTGTTTGTCGTCAAGAGAGTCGTGAAGTCAGATTGCTAAATTTTGATATCTACATGCTCTTGGTATTACGTTTCTGTATAAGTAAGTTGGGTGAAGTTTGAGAAGGAGATTAGAGATTAACTCAGCTAACTACTGCGTGAAACAGCAAGAGGCAAAAATAGTTTGAGAGTCATTGGAAAGGTTTCTTCGCAATTGCAGGCAGTTTGACTTCGCTTTCTAAGTAAGACCATGCACGTGAACGGACTGCAGTTCAATACTTATGATAGCACAGGATGTACATGTACTTATTTTTCAATAAAATATTAGCTACGTTTAAGGAAAATATCACCGTCATGAAAACATAATGATATGTAACTTTATTATGTTGTACAACGTATGAACACACAGAGAAAACACCCTTGGCAGAGATAATGACTTACTTTGACAAATAACGCAACCATTTAAACTGGCGCACATTTGATATATTGGATTAGTATAGATATGGATTTGCAGTTGCAGCAATGTAATGTTAATTACTTCATGCGATATAAAAATGTTCGTGGTTTCAATAAGAAAGATGAAGAGATGGAGAGTTACAGATCAGCTTCCTGATGAAGGACTTTTGCCCAAAACATCAATTTTCCTGCTCATCAGATGCTTCCAGAGCTGCATAAAAGCAAATTAGTGCGGATGCTGGAATCTGAAACAAAAAAGAGAAAATGCTGGAAAATCTCAGCAAGTCTGAGAGCATACGTTTGGAGAGAAAAGAGCTGACGTTTCGAGTCTAACTGACCCTTTGACCCTTTTTGACAAAGGGTCAGTAGACTCGAAACGTCAACTGTTTTCTCTCCTTACAGATGTTGCCAGGCTTGCTGAAAGTTTCCAGCATTTTCTCTTTTTTGGTTTCCTGACCTGCTGTGCTTTTCCAGCACCACTCTAATCTAGACTCTGATTTCCAGCATCTGCAGTCCTCACTTTTGCCGAGTGTGGGAATGTGGCTGAGTGTGTGGGATTGTGTGTGGCTATGTCTGTGCAAGGAGAGAGTTGGATTCTTCTCTGTTAAAGATTCATAGAAGAATATTTAAGTATAAGTGTATTTTTCTGTGAATCTGTGGTGACTGTGTCAGAGTGTGTGAATGCATGGATGAGTGTGTTTTTGGTTGTGGGAGAGGGTTTCAGCATCAGTTTTGTGTGAGATTTAGAAAGTGGGAGCGAGAATGGGAGAATGAGTGATGGAGGACATATTTACCAAAGTACGACCGTGTGTGAACTAGATACTCAAAAGAGATATTAATCTCGTCAATTAAAGGGAAACCCTGACATAGAGAGATTCACAACCAGCCTTCCTCACATCCCTCATATAATTTCCTGGCAGTAACTAGCAATTTGTAATCTCTACATCGTAGTAATTTTCTGATACCAACAACATACCCTGGACAGTAATGTTTAATCAATTTCACATAATCTTTAAGGCAGTCTCTTTTTCTTTCTACTCAGCTTATAAACATGCATCATATTGCACTGTTATAGTTCATCTGTCAATGTTTGAAAAATACAACTCACATGATACAGACAGCAAAGTAGATGATTGGATGGGATATAGCGAACTCTGTTACACTCAGTAACTTCACGTTGCAATTTTATAACATCCAGTCAAAACTCTACCCTGCCACAGGGAGAATCCACACTGGGTCTGGAAATGTTAACTTAATATGTCACTGAGTAAGTGTGTAAATCTCTGCTGCATATGGACATTTCTAACATTACATTCCATCTGCCAACTACTTGCCCATGCAGTAAACCTGTCAATAGCTTTTTACAGCCTCTTTGGTAGTCGCCTCAGCTTTCTTTCACACTCAGTGATGTCTTGACAGTGAACTTAGAGACATTACTTTTGTCTAAATCATTGATGTCGATTATAAATGACTGTGGTTTTAACAGTGACCATCTGGCACCACCACTCATGTAAGCTCACTCCATTGGAAATGACCTTGTTTACTGCCCATCAGTCAATCCTGCATGCTCCAGGACAGCAAACTCTGTTACACTCAATACACAGTCTGCCTTAACATTATAATTTATACTGTACAGTCAGAACTGTCTGAGGTGGGGCATAGAGACAAGCAAAGAGAGAGAGGTAGTGGAGGTGGGGGGAAGGGTGAATCAGAAACGACAGACAGGGACTGAGAGGGAGACTTGTGAAGACTCACTGAACTGAATAGTTCCCTGAATTACGTCACAATATTCAAATTCAAATATAATGCAGTTTTCTAATTTTTAAAAAAATTTTGTGAAATATAAGTATAGTTGATAGATTCTGAGATCCTAACCCTAACCCTATCGATCCACACTGATTCTCAAAAACTCACCAATGAGATTGGGAGAGAGATTGAGTTTCGGAGCCACAAGGTCATGCTGCAACTGTTCAAAATTTTGGTGTGGCTGCATTTGGAATATTGCGTACAGTTCTGATCACCGCATTACAAGAAGGAGGAGGACGTTCTGGAAAGGATTCAGAGGAGATTTACCAGGATGTTGCCTGGTTATGGAGGGAAGGTCTTATGAGGAAAGGCTGAGGGACTTGGGGCTGTTATCGTTAGAGAGAAGAAGGTTGAGAGGTGACTTAATTAAGACATATAAGATAATCACAGGGTTAGATAAAGTGGACAGTGAGAGCAGTTTTCCTCGGATGACGATGGCTGACATGAGGAGACATAGCTTTAAATTGAGGGGTGATAGATGTACTACAGATGACGGAGGTAGTTTCTCTACTCCGAGAGTAATAAGAACGTGGAACGTACTGCCTGCAACAGTAGTAGACTGGCCAACTTTACAGGCATTTAAATGGTCATTGGATAAACATATAGATGAAAATGGAATAGCGTAGGACAGATGGGCTTCAGATTGGTTCCACATGTCAATGCAAGATAGAGAGCCGAAGGGCTTGTACTGCGCTGTAATGTTCTATGTTCTAGGTGATAGCCCCGGTCTCTCTGGTTGTGTGCCCATTTTAAAATTGGTACCATTCAGTTTGTATTTCTTCTCCTCATACTTTCATCCAAACTGAACTGTTGCACCTTTCTCACCCTTTCAGTGAGTTGTCATGTGTCTGCCCATGTCACCAGCCTGCTGAGATCCTTCTGAATCTGCTCACACCCCATCAATTCAGGTATCTGTGGAAACCATTGCAAGGAAACAGGGCAGCTGCAACGTGACATTCACAAGACAAATGTTGCATTGGCCTTCAGTACCACAGGATTTAAGTTCAGTAGTAAGGATGCCTGATTATGGTGATACAGGGACGTTGGTGAGACAAGACAAGCAGGGTTGTGTGCAGTTTGGGTCTCCCTGCCAAAGGGAGATACCCTTCCCACAGAGGGAATACACTGGAGGTTCACTTGGCTGATACCAAGGATCCACCTCAGGACGCAGCTGAAGAGCCTCAGTGTGGTGAGGTACAGATGCACTGAGATTCCTGATGAGGAGCTTATGCTCAAAATGTCGACTCTCCTGCTCCTCTGCCTGACTGCCTGCGCTTTTCCAGCACTGTACTTTTTGACTCTGTTCTCCAGCATTTGCAGTCCTCACAATCTCCTGATACTGGAGATGGCAGGACTGTCCCATGAGGAAAGTTTGGTTTATCTGGGCCACAAGAATAAGGAGGAAGGAATTTGAATGAAACATATTCAGTTCTAACAGGGCTATACAGATTAGATGTTTTCCCTGTTAAGGGAGTCTTGAACAAAATGTCACAGTCTCAAGATATGGGCTAATACATTACGAATAGAGATGATGTGAACTTTCTCCATGCAGAGAGTGTTAAACAAGTGGAATTCTCTCGCTGAAGGCGGTGAAGGTCATGTCACACAATATATTCAGGAAAGAGAATGATAATGTTTTGGAAGTTAAAGACAACACGGGGTATGGAGCTAACGTGGGAATATGGCATCGGGATAGAGAATCAGCCATGAACATACTAAATGGGGAAGCAAGCTCTGAGGGCTGGATGGCCTATTCCTGCTATTGGTTTCTGTCAGCTCAGTGTCCTCCTGAAAATCTCATCGTGAAGCCTATCTATAGCTGTTTTAGAACATAGAACATAGAACAATACAGCACAGAACAGGCCCTTCGGCCCATGATGTTGTGCCGAACATCTATCCTAGATTAAGCACCCATCCATGTACCTATCCAATTGCCGCTTAAAGGTCGCCAATGATTCTGACTCTACCACTCCCACGGGCAGCACATTCCATGCCCCCACCACTCTCTGGGTAAAGAACCCACCCCTGACATCTCCCCTATACCTTCCACCCTTCACCTTAAATTTATGTCCCCTTGTAATACTTTGTTGTACCCGGGGAAAAAGTTTCTGACTGTCTACTCTATCTATTCCCCTGATCATCTTATAAACTTCTATCAAATCACCCCTCATCCTTCGCCGTTCCAACGAGAAAAGGCCGAGAACTCTCAACCTATCCTCGTACGACCTATTCTCCATTCCAGGCAACATCCTGGTAAATCTTCTCTGCACCCTTTCCAAAGCTTCCACATCTTTCCTAAAGTGAGGCGACCAGAACTGCACACAGTACTCCAAATGTGGCCTAACCAAAGTCCTGTACAGCTGCAACATCACTTCACGACTCTTGAATTCAATCCCTCTGCTAATGAACGCTAATACACCATAGGCCTTCTTACAAGCTCTATCCACCTGAGTGGCAACTTTCAAAGATCTATGTACATAGACCCCAAGATCCCTCTGTCCCTCCACCTGACTAAGAACCCTACCGTTAACCCTGTATTCCGCATTCTTATTCGTCCTTCCAAAATGGACAACCTCACACTTGGCAGGGTTGAACTCCATCTGCCACTCCTCAGCCCAGCTCTGCATCATATCTAAGTCCCTTTGCAAATGACAACAGCCCTCCTCACTGTCCACAACTCCACCAATCTTTGTATCATCTGCAAATTTACTGACCCACCCTTCGACTCCCTCCTCCAAGTCATTAATAAAAATTACAAACAGCAGAGGACCCAGAACTGATCCCTGCGGAACTCCACTTGTAACTGGGCTCCAGGCTGAATATTTACCATCTACCACCACTCTCTGACTTCGACCGGTTAGCCAGTTTTCTATCCAATTGGCCAAGTTTCCCTCTATCCCATGCCTCCTGACTTTCCGCATAAGCCTACCATGGGGAACCTTATCAAATGCCTTACTAAAATCCATGTACACTACATCCACTGCTCTACCCTCATCCACATGCTTGGTCACGTCCTCAAAGAATTCAATAAGACTTGTAAGGCAAGACCTACCCTTCACAAATCCGTGCTAGCTGTCCCTAATCAAGCAGTGTCTTTCCAGATACTCATAAATCTTATCCCTCAGTACCCTTTCCATTACTTTGCCTACCACAGAAGTAAGACTAACTGGCCTGTAATTCCCGGGGTTATCCTTATTCCCTTTTTTGAACAGGGGCACAACATTCACTACTCTCCAGTCCCCTGGTACCACCCCCGTTGACAGTGAAGATGAAAAGATCATTGCCAACGGTACTGCAATTTTCTCTCTTGCTTCCCACATAATCCTAGGATATATCCCGTCAGGCCTGAGGGACTTGTCTATCCTCAAGTTGTTCAAAATGTCCAACACATCTTCCTTCCTAACAAGTATCTCTTCTAGCTTACCAGTCCGTTTCACACTCTCCTCTTCAACAATACGGTCCCTCTCGTTCGTAAATACTGAAGAAAAGTATTTGTTCAAGACCTCTCCTATCTCTTCCGACTTAATACACAATCTCCCACTACTGTCCTTGATCGGACCTACCCTCGTTCTCGTCATTCTCATGTTTCTCACATATGCATAAAATGCCTTGGGGTTATCCTTGATCCTATCCGCCAAGGATTTTTCATGCCCTCTCTTAACTCTCCTAATCCCTTTCTTCAGGTCCCTTCTGGCTATCCTGTATCCCTCCGCTGCTCTGTCTGAACCCTGTTTCCTCAACCTTATGTAAGCCTCCTTCTTCCTCTTTACTAGACATTCAACCTCCCTCGTCAACCAAGGCTCCCTCACATGACCATTTCTTTCCTGCCTGATAGGTACATACATATCAAGGACACGTCGTACCTGCTCCTTGAAAAAGTTCCACATTTCCACCACATCCTTCCCTGACAGCCTATGCTCCCAACTTATGCTCCTCAAATCCTGTCTTACAGCATCGTAATTTCCCTTCCCCCAATTGTAAAATCTACCCTGTTGTGCGCACCTATCTCTCTCCATAACCAAGGTGAAAGTCACAGAATTGTGGTCACCATCACCAAAATGTTCACCCACTAACAAGCCCATCACTTGTCCCGGTTCATTACCGAGTACCAAATCCAATATGGCCTCCCCTCTGGTTGGATAATCTACGTACTGAGTTAGAAAAGCTTCCTGGACACACTGCACAAACACCACCCCATCCAATCTACTTGATCTAAAGAGCTTCCAATCAATATTTGGGAAGTTGAAGTCACCCATGACTACGACCCTGTGGCTTCTGCACCTTTCCAAAATCTGTTTCCCAATCTGTTTCTCCACATCTCTGCTGCTATTGGGGGGCCTATAGTAAACACCCAACAAGGTGACTGCACCTTTCCTATTTCTGACTTCAGCCCATACTACCTCCAAAGGCAGATCCCCCTCAAACTTCCTTTCTGCAGCCGTTATACCATTTCTAATTAGCAACACCATGCCCCCTCCTTTTTTACCACCCTCCCTAATCTTACTGAAACATCTGTAACCAGGAACCTCCAACAACCATTCCTGTCCCTCATCTATCCACGTTTCTGTGATGGCCACAACATCGTAGTCCCAGGTACCGATCCACGCCATAAGTTCACCCATCTTATTTCTGATACTCCTTGCGTTGAAGTATACACACTTGAGCCCATCTCTGTGTCCGCAAGTATTCCCTGTCAGTGCTACCTTCTTCACAGCCTCCCTACATTCTTGGACATCCTGACACACAGGTAGCTTACTTGCTGGACTACAAGTCTGGATCCCATTTCCTTCTATAATATTAGTCTGATAAAACTCCCAATTAAGATTTACAAAACAACACTTCTTATCTCAAATCTCAGCAGCTGTAAGTTCTTGGTTCTTGTCTTCGGATCTTAATGTGTCTTCTTTTCGCCTTGCTTGGAATTTCTGCATCACATGTTACTGATTGAAAGGGTACCTTTTTAAGAGATGTTTTTCAGGCAGTCTGTTTACATGCTGGGATTGGCAGTTCTCCTCTTGACTGTTCAATTTTCGCCCAGTCTAATACCCCCAGAGCATTGGATTGTGTCATTGGCTTTTAAGATTGTCAATATACTAAATTCAAACTTGATTGTAAATTGGTATTTTTTGGGGTACAATTTAAACTGAATGGCTGAATTCGAATTTTCTTTTGTCTCCAGGCAACAAGCTAATCGAATGGTTTGACTGACTGTTACATTGTTACCTTCTTCAAAACACTTGCTCCTATGTCCAATAGTTCTGCTGCTTTTAGCTCTCTGAAAGGTACATCCACATCTTCCTAACACCTCCCCCTTAAGAAAAAAATGAATTATCATAATTAGAAGATACTTTTATTTTTTCTCTACTTCTAAAACACATTACCCTAACATACAGATAACTTGAATATAAGATCACCGTAACTTTTTCCCACATACCTGTATATGTTTAATATTAAATAAAGACAAATCTCACCTATCAGTGAAATCCATGATAACGTATCTGCAATTACATTCTTCTGACCCACGACATGTATGATTTTTAAATTATAAGTCTGTAACATAAGACTCCAATGAAATATTCTTATAGTCTTATCTTTAAAATGATCTAAGAATGTAACTGGATTGTGGTCAGAGTATACAACCGTTCGTGACATACACATTAAAATGTTGTAAGGCCAGTACAAACTCAACAGTTACATAGAACATAGAACATAGAACATAGAAAAATACAGTGCAGTACAGGCCCTTTGGCCCTCGATGTTGCGCCGATCCAAGCCCACCTAACCTATACTAGCCCACTATCCTCCATATGCCTATCCAATGTCCGTTTAAATGCCCATAAAGAGGGAGAGTCCACCACTGCTACTGGCAGGGCATTCCATGAACTCACGACTCGCTGAGTAAAGAATCTACCCCTAACATCTGTCCTATACCTATCACCCCTTAATTTAAAGTTATGCCCCCTCGTAATAGCTGACTCCATACGTGGAAAAAGGTTCTCATGGTCAATCCTATCTAAACCCCTAATCATCTTGTACACCTCTATCAAGTCACCCCTAAACCTTCTTTTCCCCAATGAAAACAGCCCCAAGTGCCTCAGCCTTTCCTCATACGATCTTCCTACCATACCAGGCAACATCCTGGTAAACCTCCTCTGCACCCATTCCAGTGCCTCCACATCCTTTCTATAGTATGGCGACCAAAACTGCACACAATTTGTGGAGTTTGTGGAGTATTTCCTCTGGTGGATGTTGATCTTCGTTGTAAAGTAACCAACTGGCAGTTCAATCCGAACCTCATCTCCCTGTAGGAGTACAGTTCCAACTCCAATATCACTAGCAACAATGATGACTTTAAAAGATTTAGAAAAGTTTGTTGTAGCTAAAACTGGTTTGGTGGTTAATATCAATTTCAAATGGTCAAATGCTTCCTGGCATGATTCTGTCCACTGAAACTTTGTGTTCTTCTTCAGCAAATCGGTTAATGGTGTCACTATACTGCAAATGTGTTGCTGGTCAAAGCACAGCAGGTTAGGCAGCATCTCAGGAATAGAGAATTCAACGTTTCGAGCATAAGCCCTTCATCAGGAAAGCTCTATTCCTGAGATGCTGCCTAACCTGCTGTGCTTTGACCAGCAACACATTTGCAGCTGTGATCTCCAGCATCTGCAGACCTCATTTTTTACTCGGTGTCACTATACTGCCCAAGATTGGAACAACATTCTGATAGAATCCGCTGAGTCCTGAGAATCAAAGGACCTCTTTCTTTGAGGTTGCTCTTGGACATTCCTCGATGGCCTTCGTCTTTGTGTTCCACGGGGTCAACCTTCCATGACCGATGTTATGTCCCAAGAACATCACTTCTGCTTTCATGAATTCCATTTCATTGAATTTTATCATCAGTTTTGCTTCTCATAGTTGTTCAAAGAGCTCTGCCAACTGTACCATGTGATCTTTCCAGGACTTACTGAAGATCACTACATTGTCCAAATAGACTGCACAGTTTTTTTTAACCCAGTCACACCTCTGTTCATGAGCCTTTGGAATGTGGCAGACATGTTCTTCATTCCAAAGAACATCTCCTTTGGGGTTACAAATGCAGAAATTTACTTCGCCATCTCTGATAAAGGTACCTGCCAGTAACCACGCATTAAGTACATCTTTGTGATGTAACTGGCTTGTCCAACTTTCTCAATATAGTCCTCCAATCTAGGAATTGGGTATGAGTCCAATTTTGTAACAGTGTTGACTTTCCGATAATCCACGCAGAAACATTGAGTCCCATCTGGTTTGGGAACTAAGACGATCAGCGAACTCCACTCACTCTGGCTTGGTTCAATGATATCCTCATCGAGCATGGCTTCCACCTCCTCCTGGACCTGCCTGGCATGGAGAGGATTCAACCGATAGGGGTGTTGTTTTATTGGAGCAGTATTCCCTACATCTATTTCATGTACAATAGCAATAGTCCTCCCCATCTGATTCTTACATATGTCCTTGTATTGCAGTAGCAATGCTTTCAACTCCATTCTATGCTCCTGAGACAGATAGCTTACTAATCTGTCCCACTCCTCAAGGACTTCTTCATTTTTAAATCTATTTTGAGGCACATCAAAATTCACATCATCTGGATTTGATTGCTCACTCTGCAGAGCAGTAACTAACACCTGTTTCTCCAGTTCTTTCTCTCCAGTGTAATATGGTTTGAACATATTGACATGACATACTCAATACTTTTTTTCTATCTGGCATCTTTACTAAATAGTTCACCTGACTCAACTTTTTCTCAGTTTGATAGGAACCACTAAATCTGGCTTTGAAGGGATCTCCTATCACTGGTAACAGTACTAGCACGTTATCCCCTTGGGAAAATGTCCGAGTCTCCGAGCTTTTATTTGCCACCTACTTCATTCTACACTGTGCCCTCTTTTGGTGCTGTTTAGCTAATTCATCTACTCGATATAGTATCTCCCTCACCTCCAATACATAATCTAAGTGTGAGATCTCTGACTTTGGTCGTGTCAATTTTTCTTTAATTAATTTCAAAGAATCTCTCACTTCATGCCCGAATATTAACTCAAAAGGAGTAAACTGAGTAGATTTGTTTGGGGCATCTCTAATGGCAAACAGTATGACTGGGATACCTTTATCCCCATCATTCTGGTAATCCTGACAGTACGCTCTTAATATGGTCTTCAGGGTCTGATGCCAACTTTCCAAAGCTCCCTGGGATTCAGGATGATACGCACTTTAAATCAAGTGCTGTATACCTAAGCTATCCATGACTTCCTTAAACAGCCTAGCAGTAAAATTAGACCCTTGGTCTGACTGAATCTCTCTGGGTAGCCCATACCCTGTGAAGAAAGTTACTAACTCCTCTACCACCTTTTTTGCCTTCATACTCCGTGATGGAATTGCCTCCGGAAATCTAGTAAACACATCCATTATGGTTCATAAGTACTGGTTCTCAGTTTTAGTTCTCAGGAGGGGATCTAGACAATCAATTATAACCCACGTGGAAGGTCTTCAAATGCCGAAATTGGCAACAAATGTGTTGGTTTTATTACTGCCTGTGGCTTACCTACCATTTGGCATGTATGATATGTACGGCAAAAGTTAACCACATCCGTGTGCATTCTAGTCCAATAAAAATATTTTTGTACCTTAGCCTGAGTTTTTTGCACCCCTAGGTGACCTCCTATAGGTAGTTCATGTGCTACCTGTAACACTTCCTGTCGGTATGCTACCGGCAACATAATCTAGTGCACTTTGGCTCACTTCTCCTCAGCACTAACCTGCCATGGTCTCCATTTCGATCTGAGGATTCTATCTTTCAGGTAATAACCCTCTGCCTCCCTTTTAGAGTATGAATCCACTTATGTGTCTTTTATCGTCTTGTCTTGCTGTTGCAAGTATCCTAGCCTTTCAGGACTAAACATTTATGTCCGACTCTCTGCCTGTTCAGATTTTTCCTGCACTATTTCACCAAACAGGTTATCTGCAAACTGAACCTCAACTCCTTCAGCTTTCTCTTCATTTTTCTCATCGTGCTGTGACGTATGATAGTGGGATCTGGTTACTTCATAGTCTGGGAAAATATTAGGATATTTCTGTTTTAACTCCTCAGTTTCTTGGTCTTCCTTGGGCTTCTCCACAACAAGAGGTGTCACTCCCACCTTGGATCCTGCCAAATCATTCCCAAGAACAAACTGAATTCCTGGAACTGACACTCTGCCAATCACTCCCACTATAACTTCCCCAGTCTTATGTTGGCATTCCAACCTGATCTTACATAGGGGAATGCTAAGTTTCTGCCCATCTATCCCAGAAATTACAACATTCTCAGGTAACAGATCAGAAAGAATGCATATTCTCTCTTCCCTTACTATCAGCGACTAGTTAGATCCTGTATCTCTCAAAATTATAACTTCTAGTCCTTTTCCCCCTGTTCTTTCTGAGCAAAGTTTGCCCACGGAGGTGATTCTTTTGCAGATATCAGATACTAACTCCATACCCAGCCCCTGCCTAAACTGTGTACTCTCCTGCAGCTCCTTGGCTCTTCTTGGGGTTTCCTTTACTGCCTTCACCAATGCCATGGCTTAGCATCTTTTATCACATCTTTTCCCAAAGTGCCTTTCTTTAATGACCAGCACTGTGTCAGTACGTGTCCCACTTTACCACAGTGGAAACATCTGAGGTCTTTTATCTTCTTTCCTCCCTCCTGGGCTTCTTCTTTATCTTGTTGTAAAATCTTACTAGTGCTCTCTACTCTTGGTTTAGTAGTGAATTTTTAGTGAAAGTAGTGCTCCTCTTTGAGCCTCAAATGACCTACGTATTTTCAAAGCACACACCCATCGATCAATGTGACTATGTTTAATTCTTTCAAACTCAATCTAAGTCTGACATAGTTCATTCTTTGTGTTTCTGCACCGCCATCTGTCTGCTTCTGGTACCAATTCATAAGCATTTAAAGTAGCCTGTCTGACCTCATCATAATGTCTTGGCCCCTCATCTGACAATGAGGCAAATATCTCATTAGCTCTGCTTACTAATTTAGTCTGAACTAGCATTACCCATAAATCCTTTGACCATTCCGTCTGCCCAGCCAATCTTTCAAATGAAATAAAGAAAGCTTCAACACCTTTGTGGGCGGCACGGTGGCACAGTGGTTAGCACTGCTGCCTCACAGCGCCGGAGACCCGGGTTCAATTCCCGACTCAGGCGACTGACTGTGTGGAGTTTGCACGTTCTCCCCGTGTCAGCGTGGGTTTCCTCCGGGTGCTCCGGTTTCCTCCCACAGTCCAAAGATGTGCGGGTTAGGTGAATTGACCATGCTAAATTGCCCGTAGTGTTAGGTAAGGGGTAAATGTAGGGGTATGGGTGGGTTGCGCTTTGGCGGGTCGGTGTGGACTTGTTGGGCCGAAGGGCCTGTTTCCACACTGTAAGTCTAATCTAAAAAAAAATCTAAAAAACCTTTCTCATCAACACGTGGCAGAGTTTTGACATATTTATACATACCATACCTTCTTTTTTAATCTCCATCCGTTTAACTTGACTTTGCTGACGAAGTCACAACTTCTCAAGTTCAAATTCTATCTCTGCTTCTTTTTCTTCTCTTTCTCTTTCTCTTTCTCTTTCTCTCTCCCTTTCTTCTCTCTCTCTTTGCTCAGCCAAGAACCTTCTCTCTCTTTTTCCCCTCTCTCTCTCTCTTCTCTCTCTCTTTCTCTGTTCCTTTGTTCATCTTCTAACTCCACTTTCCTCAATTGTAATTTAAGTTTTTCTACCGCTGTTGCACCTGTCTGTTTCTCTGAACACCAAACTGTTTGAGTAGCCCCTTTACAATTTTAGCTTTACTTTTGTCCTTGGTTAAACCCAAATCTAACTTCTTTGCTAATTCTAAGCCTTATTCTTTCTTAACTTTCTTGGCAAATTTGAGAATCATCTTCAAATCCCAGAACCACTTTTGCAATTTTAAGGGCCATTTCTCTCAATTTTAATTTAACCAACCACAAGTCACCAACATTAACCAAATTGTCACACCTACATTTTACTTAAAGATCTAGGACACTAGTGTGCAAGTGTTTAAATCTGCTAGGATTTTTCATACTCCCAAATCCAATTAAATCTATCTAAACCAGCTCAAATCACAGACCCGAAGCCCAAAACTGTTACGACATGGGGTAAGCCCTCCTGCTTAATATAAAACCAGCAACACAGAAAGGATTTATCCCATGCATTAATCTGTAAACATTTGAGTGGCCAAGGACTATTTAAAGTAAAATTTACAACTTTATTTCTTAAAATGTAGCAGAGTATAATTAACTAACCATCATTTACAAATTCTTTCACTAACCTATCTTATACCTTTCCTTCTATTATACTAGTCCAATAAAACTCCCAATTAAGATTTACAAAACAACACTTCTTATCTCCAAACCAGGCAGCTGGAGGTTCTTGTCTTTGGATCTTCCTGTGTGTTCTTCTCTCCTTGTTGGGAATTTCAGTGTCACATTTTACTGATCAAAAAGGTACTTTTTTTAAGAGAACTCTTTTCAGACAGTCTGTTTACATGCTGGGCTTGTCCATTCTCCTCTCAAATGTTCAATTTCCCCCTGGTCTTATAGCCCAGAGCGTCGGATTGTATCATTGGCTTTTAAGATTGTCAATTCAGACTTGATTGGAAATTGATATTTTTCGGGGTATAATTTAAACTGATTGGCAAAATTTGAATATGTTTCTGTCACCAGGCAACAAGCTAATCGAGTTGTTTGACCCAGTGTTACATTCTTTAGAACACTTGGTGCTGGGTCTGTAGTTCTGCTGCTCTTAACTCTCTTACACACCCACATCTTCATAACACTGACTATGCCTGATGAAATTTTGTTTCTCTAAATGGAGATCGATTTTTTCCTTTCCTATTTTCTCCAGTCATTTCCCAATATTGATGATCACTGGTCTGAGATGGTCTGGTCTATCTCCACCATCCTTCCTGTAAAGCGGAACTGGATTAGCTGTTCCTCAGTTCTCTGACACCTCCCCTGTGACCAGATGTGAATTAAAGATTTGAATCAGAGTCTTTCCCCCGTTGTCTCCCACAGCAGTCAGATATATAACTTATCAGGACCTGGATATTTGTCCAATTTTACACCAGCCAAGCTGTCAATCTCTTCTCATATCTTACATCAATCTGCTCAAGAGCTTTGCAATCCACCTTCTTGAAATCTGTACTTGTAACCTCCTTCTCCCAAATAAAACAGATGCGAAACACTCAAATAAGAATTTACCAATGCTCTCCAGCTTCATGAAATGGTTGCTCCTTTGGTTCTTAGTCAGCCCTAATTGCTTCCTGGTTTTCTGTTCCACTTGACCTGCTTGTAGAATATCTTTGCACTCTCCCTAATTTTGCCTGCCAGCAGTTCTCCGCGCTCCTGCGTCAGTCAGACTTCTCTGTGTGATTTTTTAAGTTTCACTGCAATCACCGTTCATTATTTGAAACACCAGAAAACACAGGGTGAGTTTCCTCATCAGATAATCTTGCCATTTGAGGGATCAATCTGTAAAATGTAATTCCGCTGTTGTAAGTATACTCTTTCTTATATTGGGACATCATAACTGTAACTGCAGTATTGTGTATAGTCTCGCCACACTTTATACAACTGTTGCAAGAGGTATTTACTTCTGTATCACAATTTCCTTTAAATGAAGATAAACCTAACTTTTACCTTTCACCAACCAAGTGAATATCCAACTATACAGTCAAACCTGCGAGAAACACCTTGAAACAATTATCATCAATTCTGATTTTGCTTTCATAAATGCATAATCCTTCTCTCCAATTTTGCTGTTACCTTCTAAACATCGAATATCACATCCTTTATCACAGATTTCTGACTGTGGATGGTAAGTTGACTGGTCTGCAGTTCTCTACTCCCCCTCTTCTTCCATTCTTAAACCATTAGGTTATTTTTATAACCTTCCAATTGTCCAGAATGGTTTCCTGCCTTTGCAAGATGTATAGGAAAATAACACAGTGATCCCCAATACAATCAATATGTATATTTCTGTTTGCTCTGAAATTCTGGTAAGAAGTACTCCTGGTCTGTCAGACTTATCAATGCTCAATGCAGCTGTTTTCATTTACTACCTCGTTACTGATATGAATGTGTTTATTCTTTAGTTACACAAATCCCAAGGTCACTTTATATTTCTGAGAGATTTGCTAGATCTTCCTCCATGAAGGTGGACACAAAGTAATTGTTTTGTGTTCCTGTGATGTATCTGTTTGGTACAGTATATTACCATGTCCACATATTCACTATTCCACAGTTGACCATGCTTTCATATTCTTTTCAAATATCAAAAGATGATTTTCCACAGTTTTTACGGTTTTTGTTAGTTTGCGTTCTTGTTCTATTTTTGATTTTCTTATCAGTATATTGCTGTCTTAAATTTCTCTGAATCCATGGCTTACCAGAATATCTGGCCCTTTCTTAAGCTACTTGCTTTGATCTAATTCTACCCCTAACCTCTTTTGTTAAGTATCATTGAATTACCTTGTCTTTGCTGTTGCACCTGGGAGATATATAGGTATACTGTCCACTTTACAATGTTTCTATAAATAAGACTCACTGCCTGTATTCCATTAATTTTTTAATGTATTTTTCCAATTCACTGAAGCCAATTTGCCTCTTATATCTTCATGACTTGCACAGACTGAGGTTTATAACTGTAATTTCAAATCAAAATAAAAATGTTTTGTTCTCAGGCATCATATAAAATTCAATGTACTATGATCACTACGCCCAAAAGCTCCTTTACAGAATGGTATTCAATTTGGTCTTCTGATCACATCGAGTTTATATACCAGGGACAGAATGAATTCATTCAGCCACTGATGCCTCTTACAAAGCAATCGAAGCAGATCTTTTAAAGCCTTGTGCCCATTACAGATAAATTTAAAGGGAAGGGTAGAGGCTACAGGAATGGAAGAACTTAGAATAAACATCTTCAACAGGGAATTTAAAAATAGTGAGCCAACTATTTGAATTTCAGGCAAATGTTTAGAATCGATTATCAAGGAATCAACAACAGGAGATTTGAAAAGTCAAACCACAGTACATCAGAGTCAGTGTGGGTTTTGTGACGGATAAATCATATTAGAATTATTTGCTTCAGCTCTTTGAAGTTCTGACAAGCAAGGTGGATGATGAGGATCCTGAAGATGCGATATGTCTGGACTTCCAGAAGACATTGATGAAGTTGCAACACAAAAGATTGTTTTGAACTAAGCCAGACCACTCAAAACATTCTTAATCAGGCAGCTCAGACCATAACTTTGCAATTGGTTTCGGTAAGGGTACAGTGAAAATTACCCAGATTAAGTTAGCTAAGTTGGCTACTAGACTTTAAAACAGGAAAAACATTATTCACAAAATAACACAATGAAACACAAAGAACAGAATAAAGAACCACTACAGAACTCCACCTATCTAACTTGAATTAATTATGCTGTTCCGAATATACACAACAGTCCCAATAAGCAAACTCCCTTCAAAAACCAGTATGAATGGAACACACGCTTGCAGGTTGAAGTTGAAGGGCAGAAGGAGAGAGAGAGAGCTTCCACACAGCTCCCTGTTGAACCTCCAACCAGTTGAAGACTGAACTGAATTGCTTAGCTAGATATACAGGTCTTACTAGTGAGTCGCTCATTTAACTAGACTTTCCGTCCAGCATGTGGACCACTGCAAATGTTTGCCACTACATTGGTGCTATATTTACTCTAGATAACTACCTTGCATGGGAAATATGTGGCTCATGATGTGGGTGATAGGAAATGGGGCTCCCACACATTTATGTGTCAATATCACCAAGCATCAGGTGTGCGTGTGCTTGTGTTTGAGTGTTGGCAGAAAGACTGATGGAAAATTCATGGACAGCTGTGATGACGTGCTTGAGAATAATAAAATAAAATAAAGGCATTGCCAGACCCAATAGGAATATACATCAACTGGGAGAATATTATTGGTGATAAAAACTTCTGGTATCATACCTAACATTTAAATATATTTGTTGCAAATACATTGACAAAGGATTTCAAAATATAGGAATTGCCAAAACAAATAGCGAAGTACATTTACTTCTGCTGATAATCTGATTTTCTCTATGTTGACATCTCCTCATCTATATTCTCTGTCTGGCTGTTTGTCTCTCTAGGCAAAAATGAGGACTGCAGATACTGGAAACCAGAGTTTAGATGAGAGTAATGCTGGAAAAGCACAGCAGATCAGGCAGCATCCGAGGAGCAGGAAAATCGACGTTTCGGACAAAAGACCTTAAATCTTTGTCTGTCTGTCTTTCTCTCTCTTCCCTCCTCTCACTTTATATCCAGCTAATAAATTCTGCAATGTTTCTCCGTGTCCCATCTCTCCAACATCCCTCTTTCATAGAACATATAAAAGTACAGCACAGAACAGGCCCTTTGGCTCATGATGCTATGCCGAGGGTTATTCGGAATCTAAAATAAAATAACCTAACCTACGCACCCCTCAATTCACTACTGTCCATGTGCATACCCAGCAGTTGCTTAAATGTCCCTAATGACTTTGCTTCCACTATCTTAAAGCTGTGATCCCTTGTTCCAGTCAATCCTGCCCTGGGGAAAAGTCTCTGACTATTGACTCAATCCATGCCTCTCATGATCTTGTATATCTCGATCAGGTCACCTCTCTTCCTCCTTCTCTCCAGAGAGAAAAATACAAGGTTTGTAGCTCAAGTTGAGGTTTAGGGTGTAGGTTTTCTCGCTGAGCTGAAGGTTTGATATCCAGACGTTTTATTACCTGGCTAGGTACTGATGATGTTACCTAGCCAGGTAATGAAACATCTGGATATCAAACCTACAGCTCAGCAAGCAAACCTACACCCTAGAAAAGTCCAAGCTTAGTCATCCTCTCATCGTAAGACAAACCCTCCAGTCCAGATAGCATCTGGTAAGGCTTCTTTGCACCCTCTCCAAAATCTCTGTATTTTTCCAGTAGTAGGGTGACCAGAATGGGGCACAATATTCCAAGTGCGGTCTCACCAGGGACTTGTAGAGCTGCAACAAAACTTCGCAGCTCTTAAACTCAATCCCACTGTTAATGAAAGCCAAAACACCATATGCTTCCTTAACAACCCAATCCACTTGGGTGGCAACTTTGAGGGATCTATGCACTTGAACACCAAGATCCCTCAGTTCCCCTACACTGCCAAGAATCCTGTCATTGATCCTATATTCAGCTTTCAATTTAAATCTATTGCTCACTTTCAGATGTGAAAAAAGTT
This sequence comes from Hemiscyllium ocellatum, assembly GCF_020745735.1. Lineage (NCBI taxonomy): Eukaryota > Metazoa > Chordata > Chondrichthyes > Orectolobiformes > Hemiscylliidae > Hemiscyllium > Hemiscyllium ocellatum. Next base: position 83,269 of record NC_083410.1, on the reverse strand, counting down.
TTAATTGAGAAACATAATTGCAAAGAGACAAGGGAGGAACTGGACAGAGTTAATTGGAAAGGGAGCCAAGCAGAGAAGGCTGTAGAACAACAATGGCAGGAATTTCTGGGATTAATCCAAAGGCACATCTGAAATTTATCCCAGAGAAGAAAAAATATACTCTGACCTCACAAGCACAAAAAGCTTGTTTGTTCTGTTTCTTTTCTTTTAACATAAAATGTCCCAAGTTTCACCAGTTATTCCTATCTCAAGAATCATACATGTAAAAATCATAAACCAATAAAGAAAGAAAGCAAAATAAACAAGGGTTCTCACAGAAGTGATAACAAGGTGATTTTTCAAAATTCGCTCGTGGGACACAGGTATTTCTGGCAGACAAGAATTTAATGCCTATGTTAGTTGACGTTGAGAAGGTGGATGGGGAGCTGTTTTCTTTAGTTCCAGAAATTTCTGACTCTTTCCTAGAGACTTGATGAGAAACTGAGATTTTAATATAGACACAGGGTGACCAACAATGCCCTTTGGGAGACAGTACTGAATGAACATCCAAGTTAGATGGTGAGTGGCTTGATGGGAAACTTGAAGTTGGAAGTGCTCCCTGCATCTAAGAGAAAGTGAGGACGACAGATGCTGGAGATCAGAGTCAAGACTTTGGTGCTGGAAAAGCACAGCAGGTCAGGCAGCATCTGAGTAGCAGGAGAATCAATGTTTCTGACATAAGCCCTACATGAGGTTCCCATGCAGCGAGTGCAGTTATGCTTCTAGATGGATGTGATCATGGGTTTGAAAGATTTTGGCCGAGCAACTTTGGTAAATTTCTGCCATGCATCTTGTAGAATTTGTACAGTGCCACTACTGATGTCAGTGACGGAGGGAATACCTCAGTGCCTCACATGGTTGCTTCGGGATCTTGCTATGTACCACTTTACCCACAGGTTTCCTTTACGCATCACATGCATGTCTGCAGGGTCCCGCTTCAGTTTGTGGATGGATTGCATCCCTCCTTCCTAATTACCCCTGCCTGCCACACACCCCTAATGTGATGTTTACATTGTTGATGGATGAAAATAGACATGACACTAAGATTGTAATATTTTAAGAGTGAGACCAGACATAGAGCATAGAAGATTACAGCACAGCAAAACCCTTTGGCCATCGACATTGTGCTGGCCTTTCATCCTACTCTAAGGTCAGACTAACCTACATATCCTCATTGTGCTATCCACCATGTGCCTATCCAAGAGTCGCTTAAATGTCCCTACTGTATCTGACTCTATTATCACTGCTGACAGCTCATTCCATGCACCCACCACTCTCTGAGTAAAGAACCTATCTCTGACATCTCCCCTAAACCTTCCTCCAATCACCTTAAAATTATGTGCCTTCATGTTACACATTTCTGCTTTGGAAAAAGTCTCTGGCTATCCACTCTATCTATGCCTCTAAATATCTTGTGCACCTTTATCAAGTCACCTCTCATCCTTCTTCATGTCAATGTGAAAAGCCTTACCTCCGTCAACGTTTCCTCATAAGACATGCCCTCCAGTCCAGACAGCAACCTGGTGAATCGCTTCTGTACTGTCTCTAAAGCTTCTACTTCCTTCCTATAAAGGGGTAACCAGAACTAAACACAATATTCCAAGTGTGGTCTAACCAGGGGTCTAACCAGGCAGCATAACCTAGCTGCTCTTAAACTCAATTCCCCTGCTAATGAAAGCCAATACATCATATGCCTTCTTAATAACCCTCTTAACCTGGGTGGTAACTTTGAAGGATCTATGTATATGGACCCCAAGATTCCTCTATTTCTCCACGCTTCCAAGAATCCAGCTTTTAACTCTGGAGTCAAATTTGATCATCCAAATTGAATGACGTTACATGTTTCTAGGTTTAACTCCATTTGCTACATATCAGCCCAGTTCTGCATCCTGTCAATTTCCCATTTCAACCTACGATTGCCATCACACTAACCACAATTCCACCAATGTTTGTATCATTGACACTAACTCATGCTTCCACTTCTTCATCTAAGTCATTCATAAAAATCACAAAGAGCAGAGGTCCCAGAACCGATCCCTGCAAACACCACTGGTCACTGAGCTCCAGGCTGAATACTTTCCATCAATCACTACCCTCTGACTTCTATGGGATAGCCAATTCTGTATAGAGACAGACAGGTTTCCCATGCCTCCTCACTTTCTGAATGAGCTTACTATGGGGAATCTTATCAAACGCCTTGCAAAAATCCATATATACTACATCCAATGCTCTACCTTCATCAATGTGTTTTGTCACATCCTCAAGCAATTTAATAAGGTTTGTGTGACATGACCTGCACCTCACAAAGTCATGCTGACTGTCTCTAACCAAACCATAATTTCCGTAGTAATCATAAATCCTGTCTCTCAGAATTCTCTCCAATGCTTTGCCCTCCCACTGATGTAAGACTAACTGGTCTGTAATTCCCAGGATTATCCCTATTTCCTTTCTTGAACAAATGAATAAAATTTGCCACCCTCCAATCATCTGGCACTACTCTAATAGACAGTGAGCATGCAAGGTTCATCAACAAAGGAGCAGCATTCATTTTCCTCACTTCCTATACTAACCGAGGATATATCCCCTCAGGGGATTTATCTATCCTTATGTTTTTTTTTTATTTTCAGCATATTCTCCTCCCTAACATCAAACTCTTCTAAAATATCAGTCTCGAGAGTGTGGTGCTGGAAGTGCACAGCAGGTCAGGAAGCGTCCAAGGAGCATGAGAATTGACGTTTTCGGCATAAGCCCTTCATTAGGAATGAGGTTTCATTTGGGTGTTGCCTGACCTGCTGTGTTTTTCCAACAGCACACTCTCAACTCTGATCTCCAGCATCTGCAATCCTTACTTTCTGACATATCAGTCTGTTTTACATTATCCACAGGAACTTGGAGGTCCCTCTGAGCAGTGAATACTGAAGCAAAGTATTCATTAAGAACCTCCCCTACTTCCTTTGACTCCAAGCACAGGTTCCCTCCAACATCCCTGATCAGCCTTATCTGCACTGTGGCCATCCTCTTGTTCCATACATAAGTGTAAAACGCTTAAGTGTTTTCCTTAATCCTATCCTCTAAAGATTTTTCATGCCACCTTCTAGCTCTCCTAAGTCCATTCTTCAAACCCTTCCAGGCTACCTTGTAACCCTCTACAGTCCTGTCTGATCCATGCCTCCTCAATCTTAAGTAAGCTTCCTTCTTCCTCTTGACTAGATGTTCCACATCGCTTGTCAACCAAGCTTCTTTAAACCTACCTTCCCTGCCTCAGTGAGACAAATCTGTACAGCATCATCAGCAAATGCTTCTAAAATAACCTCTACATTTCTGTTGTGCATTTTCCTGAGAACATCTGTTCCCAATTTAGGTGCCCCAATTCCTTCCATTGTAGTTCCCCCTTGCCCAATTAAATATTTTCCCATACCGTCTGCTCCTATCCCTTTCCATAAGTATATTAAAGTTGTGATCACTATCACCAAAATGCTCTCCCACGAAGAGATCTGACACCTAGCCTGGTCCATTGCTAAGCACCAAATTCAATATTGCCTCCCCTCTAGTCAGTCTATCTACATACTGCATCAGGAACCCTTCCTGGACACATCTGACAAAAATTGCTCTATCGAAACTATTTAAACCAAGTAGGTTGCAATCAAAATTAGGGAAGTTAAAGTCACCATGACAACAAACCTGTTACTGCTGCACCTTTCCAAAACCTGCCTCCCAATCTGCTCCTCCATGTCTCTGTTGCTTTTGGGTTAGGGGTGATGTGCAGTAGAAAACTCCCAATAAAGTGACTGCTCTTCTCCTATTTCTGACTTTCACCCATACTGACTGTAGACAAACCTCGCCAATTTCCCTTTCTGCAGCTGTGATACTATCCCTGGTTAACAATGCCACTCCTCCATCTCTTGCACCATCCTCCCTATTCCTTTTGAAATATCTAAATCTTGGTACATCCAATCACAATTTCTGTGCCTGTGATAGCCAAGCCTCCGTAATGACCTTAACATCAGAGTCGAAGAGTGTGGTGCTGGAAAAGCACAGCCGGTCAGGCAGCTACCAAGGAGTAGGAGACTCAACATTTCTATCATACGCCCTATTCCTGATGAAAGCCTTATGCCCAAAATGTCAATTTTCCTGTTCCTTTTCAGCACCACATTCTTCGACTTTGATCTCCAGCATCTTCAGTCCTCACTTTCTCCTAGTTGAAATATGTCCAGCTGTTGACAGAACCCAACAGGACAATATTTTTATTTCCCTGTGGGAAGCAGATAAGGAGAGACACCAGAATCAGGAATTTATAACACAAATCCTAATAAGAATGGGAGACAAGAGCAGGAACTCCCAGAGGGGTAATACTTGAGAGAATACTTGGGCGGCACGGTGGCAAAGTGGTTAGCACTGCTGCCTCACAGCGCCTGAGACCCGGGTTCAATTCCCGATTCAGGCGACTGACTGTGTGGAGTTTGCACGTTCTCCCCACGTCTGCATGGGTTTCCTCCGGGTGCTCCGGTTTCCTCCCACAGTCCAAAGATGTGCAGGTCAGGTGAATGCTAAATTGCCCGTAGTGTTAGGTAAGGGGCAAATGTAGGGGTATGGGTGGGTTTCGCTTCGCAGGTCGGTGTGAACCTGTTGGGCCGAAGGGCCTGTTTCCACACTGTAAGTAATCTAATCTAAAGAAACCTCAGCTGTGAATCGAATGATGTTTTATAAATCTTGTACATCACATGCACTGTTTTGCTAACTATGTCTTTGTTGTTAATTCTGAATGTTTTCCGTACATATGAACAATCTTATCTATCTGCACATACGCACCGACTAAAGAATTTTTTTCAACCTTTGATTTCAAATGATCCTGTTTTGTTTGCATCATCACTCGCCATTCCTTTTTTGAAATGTGTTTCTTTTGCTCGGCATTTTATTTTATTCTGTCTATCAAAAAGATAATGGTGACTTGGGATTATTGCTTTACTGCTCTCCATTCTCCACAGGGTTAAAAATTACACAACACCAAGTTATAGTCCAACAGGTTTAATTGGAAGCACACTAGCTTTCGGAACAATGCTCCTTCATCAGGTGATAGTGGAGGGCTCGATCGTAACACACAGAATTTATAGCAAAAATTTACAGTGTGATGTAACTGAAATGATCTGTTTGAGGTTTGGAAGTTGTTTAAAGGCAAGTAGTGGAGGTATGGGGAAGGTCTTGGTGAGGTGCTCATCCTCATTGATAATGGCATAATTTTTCAGCCCCTGGGAAGTACTGAACAACCAAGGGTACCCTGTCAGTTGCAGCACGTGTCTGTCTCCTGAGGAGGTCAACCGCCAAACCTCAAACAGATCACTGTTCATAGCAATTGCCCAGCTCTCAGGACAACTCCATACAACCCTGTCACGGTGGATGCTGCAAGACGTGTCAGAGTGTGGACATAGATACCACCATTACGCGTGGGGACACCTCGCACCTTGTACATGGCAGGTACTCATGTGACTCAGCCAACGTTGTCTACCTTATCCGTTGCAGGCAAGGATGCCCGGAGGCATGGTACATTTGGGAAACCGAGCAAAGGCTACGACAACGGATGAATGGGCACCGCACAACAATCAACAGACAGGAGGGTTCCCTCCCAGTTGGGGAACACCTCAGTGGTCCAGGACATTCAGCCTCGGACCTTTGGGTGACCAACCTCCAAGGTAGACTTCGGGACAGGCAGCGGAGGAAAGTGGCCGAGCAGAGGCTGATTGCTAAGTTCGGTACTCATAGGGAGGGCCTCAACCGGGATCTTGGGTTCATGTCACATTACAGGTGACCACCATTGCACTGTATACACACACACAGATATTCCTACACACACACACACACACTCTCACACACACAGGCACTCCTATAGACACATACACACAGACACCCACACACACCCTTACAGACACACACACTCCCACACTCACACATGCACGCCCTCACAGACTTAAGACACTCTGCACTCACTACACACACACACATACACTTTCTCACACTCACAACCCCCAACCTAGACAGACAGACACACACACACACACACACAAACAGACAAAGACCCACATGCACACATATATTTTGTGGGATGAATTTGTACTTGCAGAGTTACATTGTACTTTGCTCAAAAACTGCTGCATTCATGTAGAACTCTGAGCTCAAAAACTGCATAAATTTATGTAAAATACTGTTATCTCACTTTTTAGATTAGAATCAATCTAAACATCAGGTCATAGACAGAGAACACAGGGGGCTAACACCTTCAACATATTGTCTAGCTATCACCATTGTTAACAGCTGACCTGAGAATGCAACTTTAAAAAAAGGGTTTTGTGATTTACACATGAAAGAAGTGAAACTATCACTGTATTCTAACAGGTGAAAGGCTTAACAGACAATCAATTTTTCAAATTATAATTTCAGTTACATCACACTGTAAATTTTTGCTATAAACTCTGTGTGTTAGGATTGAGCCCTCCACTATCACCTGATGAAGGAGCATTGTTCCGAAAGCTAGTGTGCTTCCAATTAAATCTGTTGGACTATAACCTGGTGTTGTGTGATTTTTAACTTTGTACGCCCCAGTCCAACACCGGCATCTCCAAATCATGGCATAGACAGAGAACACAGGGGACCAACACCTTCAACATATTGTCTAGCTATCGCCATTGTTAACAGCTAACTCGAGAATGCAACTTCAAAAAAAAGGTTTTGTGATTTACACATGAAAGAAGTAAAACTATTACTGTATTCTAACAGATGAAAGACTTAACAACAATCAATTTTTCAATGTATAATTTCAGTTACTTCGCACTGTACATTTTTGCTATAAATTCTGTTTTTGCTATCGAGCCCTCCACTATCACCTGATGAAGGAGCGTCACTCCGAAAGCTAGCGTGTTTCCAATTAAACCTGTTGGACTATAACCTGGTGTTGTGTGATTTTTAACTTTGTACACCCCAGACCAACACCGGCATCTCCAAATCATTCTCCACAGGCACTGTCTACAATTCCTCTCTGTTTCTTAACCAATGACATAGATTCTGTTCCTGACCCTCTACTCCCAAAAATGAAGGCAATTGCAAATGTAACATTTACTTTGAGGTCAAACCCACAATAAATCAAGAAATATACAGCCTCAAGGCAATTAATTTGGGCAGTAAGATGTTTGCTGCTTTCAACACAAATAATTGAATTGCATAGTGTTAAAGATACAATATTGCCTCATTAAAGGAGGGAGAATAAAGTCCAAATAAATCCATACTTCCTCTCTGTATTGTGCAAATTGTGCCCAGAGACAGTTTCGATATCGGTTGTTGTTGTGCTGGGAGAAACTTCAATATAATAACAATCGCTTGATTGGCTTTTAGGCAAGTGTTTATGTAAAGTATGATATATCGGTAACACGGCAGAATGACTGAGTTTGTGAAAAGGAAGCATCACTTTTCTCCTTTAACTCTAACATTGTTAGAGTAATTGGAGATGGACGATAAGGTGAATAGCAGGCAATGTCAACATCCCATCCAGACTGGATCTTTATTATACTAAAACTGTTGTAGTGAGAGGGGTTAACTGGAGCTTGTGATTGTGATTGATGTCAGTCTCTATGGATCCTATTTGTGTCACTGGAGGGTTCACTTCATCTACTAATAAGGGGCTTCTTTCAATGAGGTATCCCATTTTATCACTAGCACCGTGTTCCTCAAAAAAGTTGGGATCAGCAGCTCCAGAGAAAGACAAAGATTGGAATCTCAGAACAGCAGACTGGAATGTTCCAACAATGGATCAGAATCTGAGAACAATAGACTGGAATGTAACAACAACGGACAGAAGGTTATCCTGGGGTCTTTCCTGGCTTTCTCAGGATTGGTCCTGGTTAGAGTTACGGATAGAAGGTGTACTGTTGATCATTCAGGCAGGTTACTATCCAATTCTTGCTATTGTTGGTGTTCCTGGTAAGTCTGTCTTTATCCATTTATTAAATCTATGAACCATTGTGAACACAATTGCTATTTCAGTTATTTTATTTGGTAAAGATGTAAACTATTATATTCACTTTCAATCACAAACGCCATTCATATTTCATGAATTTCATTCCATTCATTTAAAAACATCTGAGGAGGAACAAATGTGTTCATAACCTGTTATGAAAGATCCCAGCCAATATAAACTCTTGCTGATTAGTTTCCTATATCTTTAAATACAACATAAGTGAGACAATTTGTTTAATTTCAGTTACTTGTGTGTGGTTAATTTAAAAGAGAGAGAAATGGCTCTTAAGATTGCAAAAGATGTTCTGGGGTTTGAAGATGATTTCCAAATTTGCCAAGAAAGTTTAGAAAGACAGAAAAAGGCCATACTTTTAGAATTAGCAAAGACATTCGAATTGAGTTTAACCAAAGACAAAAGTAAAGCTGAAATTCTAAGTTAAAACTCACACACCACCAGGTTATAGTCCAACAGGTTTAATTGGAAGCACTAGCTTTTAGAGCGATGCTCCTTCATCAGGTGATGGTGGAGGGCTCAATCCTAACACACAGAATTTATAGCAAAAATTTACAGTGTGATAACTGAAATTATACTTTGAAAAATTGATCGTCTGTTAAGCCTTTCATCTGTTAGAATACAGTGATAGTTTCACTTCTGTCATGTGTAAATCACAAAACCTTTTTTTTTAAAAGTTGCATTTTTGGATTAGCTGTTAAAAATGGTGATAGCTAGACAATATGTTGAAGGTGTTGGCCCCTGTGTTCTCTGTCTATTACCTGATGTTTAGATTGATTCTAATCTAAAAAGTGAGATAACAGAGTTCTACACAAATGCATGCAGTTTTTGAGCAAAGTACAATGTAACCCTGAAAGTACAAATTCACCCCACAAAATATATGTGTGCATATGGGTCTTTGTCTGTCTGTGTGTGTGTCTGTCTGGGTTGGGGGTTGTGTGAGTATGAGAAAGTGTATGTGTGTATGTGAGTGCAGAGTGTCTTAAGTCTGTGAGGGGATGCATTTGTGAGTGTGGGAGTGTGTGCGTCTGTAAGGGTGTGTGTGGGTGTCTGTGTGTGTGTCCGTGTGTATGTGTGTATAGGAGTGCCTGTGTGTGAGTCTGTGTGTGTGTAGGAGTATCTGTGTGTGTATAGTGCAATGGTGGTTACCTGTAATGTGACATGAACCCAAGGTCCCGGTTGAGGCCCTCCCTATGGGTACCGAACTTGACTATCAGCCTCTGCTCGGCCACTTTCCTCTGCTGCCTGTCCCCGAAGTCCACCTTGGAAGATGGTCACCCATATGTCTGAGGCTGAATGTCCTAAACCACTGAAGTGTTCCCCAACTGGGAGGGAACCCTCCTGTCTGTTGATTGTTGTGCGGTCCCCATTCATCCGTTGTCGTAGCCTTTGCTCAGTTTCCTCAATGTACCATACCTCCGGCATCCTCGCCTGTAACGGATAAGGTAGACAACGTTGGCTGAGTCACATGAGTACCTGCCATGTACAAGGTGGGAGGTGTCCCCACGCATACTGCTGGTATCTATGTCCACACTCTGACACGTCTTGCAGCGCCTACCATGACAGGGTTGTATGGAGTTGTCCTGAGAGCTGGGCAATTGCTATGAACAATGATCTGTTTGAGGTTTGGCGGTTGTTTAAAGGCAAGTAGTGGAGGTGTGGGGAAGGTCTTGGTGAGGTGCTCATCCTCATTGATAATGTGTTGCAGGTCACGAAGAACATGGCGTAAATTTTCAGCTCCTGGGAAATACTGAACAACGAAGGGTACCCTGTTGGTGCAGCACGTGTCTGTCTCCTGAGGAGGTCATTATGGTTCCTTGCTGTGGCATGTTGGAAATGGCTGTCGATGAGGTGGGCACCATACCCCGTTCTTGTGAGGGCAACCTTGAGTACCTGGAAGTACTCAGGGATGCCCGCACAAGAACGGGGAATGGTGCTCAACTCAACAACCGCCAGTTCCGACGTGCCACAGTGAGGAACTGTAATGACCTCCTCAGGAGACAGACACGTGCTGCAACCAACAGGATATCCTTCGTTGTTCAGTATTTCCCAGGAGCTGAAAATGTACGCCATGTTCTTCGTGACCTGCAACACATTATCAATGAGGATGTGCACCTCACCAAGACCTTCCCCACACCTCCACCACTTTCCTTTAAACAACCGCCAAACCTCAAACAGCTCATTGTTCATAGCAATTGCCCAGCTCTCAGGACAACTCCATACAACCCTGTCACGGTAGGCGCTGCAAGACGTGTCAGAGTGTGGACATAGATACCACCATTACGCGTGGGGACACCTCCCAGCTTTACATGGCAAGTACTCATGTGACTCAGCCAACGTTGTCTATCTTATCCATTGCAGGCAAGGATGCCCGGAGGCATGGTACATTGGGGAAACCGAGCAAAGGCTACGACAACAGATGAATGGGGACCACACAACAACCAACAGACAGGAGGGTTCTCTCCCAGTTGGGGAACACCTCAGTGGTCCAGGACATTCAGCCTCGGACCTACGGGCGACTATCCTCCAAGGTGGACTTCGGGACAGGTAGCAGAGAAAAGTGGCCGAGCAGAGGCTGATAGCTAAGTTCGGTACCCATAGGGAGAGCCTCAACCGGGACCTTGCGTTCATGTCACATTACAGGTGACCACCATTGCACTGTACACACACACAGATATTCCTACACACACACACTCTCACACACACACAGGCACTCCTATAGACACATACACACAGACACCCACACACACCCTTACAGACACACACACTCCCACACTCACACATGCACCCCCTCACAGACTTAAGACACTCTGCACTCACTACACACACACACATACACTTTCTCACACTCACAACCCCCAACCTAGACAGACAGACACACACAAACAGACAAAGACCCACATGCACACATATATTTTGTGGGGTGAATTTGTACTTGCAGGGTTACATTGTATTTTGCTCAAAAACTGCTGCATTCATGTAGAACTCTGAGCTCAAAAACTGGATGAATTTATATAAAACTCTGTTATCTCACTTTTTCGATTAGAATCAATCTAAACATCAGGTCATAGAGAACACAGAGGGTTAACACCTTCAACATATTGTCTAGCTATCACCATTGTTAACAGCTAACCCGAGAATGCAATTTTTAAAAGAAAAGGTTTTGTGATTTACACATGACAGAAGTGAAACTATCACTGTATTCTAACAGATGAAAGGCTTAACAGACAATCAATTTTTCAAAGTATAATTTCAGTTATCACACTGTAAATTTTTGCTATAAATTCTGTGTGTTAGGATTGAGCCCTCCACTATCACCTGATGAAGGAGCATCGCTCTGAAAGCTAGTGTGCTTCCAATTAAACCTGTTGGACTATAACCTGGTGTTGTGTGATTTTTAACTTTGTACACCCCAGTCAAACACCGGCATCTCCAAATCATGAAATTCTAAGGGAGTTAGTCAAGCACTTAGGTATGTCAGAGTAACAGACAAGTGCAGTAGATTTAGAGAAACTTAATTTGCAATTGAGGAAAATGGAGCTAGAAGATAAAGAAAAGGAGAGAAAAAGAGACAGAAAAGAAAGAGAGAGAAAGAGGAAAAAGAAATAGAGAGAGAGAAAGAGAGAGACTAACAGCTATCACCATAGTAACCGTTAGCAACACACTCTCTACCAAAGATACCTTTTTCTTAAGAAACATCCGTGCCACAAAAGACCAAAGAAAACCCAGGGAGATTTCTAGCTAGAGGAAGGCAGACACAGGAGATGATAGCTGCTGTGTGGTTTTGAAGTTAAGTTGATGTCATTTTAACACGTGGTTATTGGAACAGTACATTGCTAGTGAGTTGGAGGCAATTAACAAGCAGTTAAGAGAAAGGAGGTTTAGAGTTGTAAAAAGTTGTTTATTGTTCACTTTTAGAGGTAAAGAATAAATTGATATTTTTTCTTTAAATAGTGGAATTTGGGAGTACTCTGTCACCCATACTTTAACAGATTACAACACGAGGTGAGCTTTTCTTGGTGTTTGGTCTAATTAGCAGAGGGGTTCACTGCTTTGTTGTAACAATACAGAGTGACTCCATTCTGTCCTGAGATGATATTTATCTCTCTACATTCCAAATATCATCAAAGTGATTTACTGCATTCTCCATAATGTTCCCAGTCTTCACTTCTCCCACGTTACTATTTCTGAATATACCATCATCTACACTTTTCTAGTTGAAGTTCTCTTCTAACCACTCTTCCAGTTATAAATATTTTATAACAATCATATTCTTGTCTCTACCAGCAACTACACCAGGTTCAAAATTTGATGCCAGTTTGTTTCTAAAATGAGCTGATCACAGCTTTATGTCACCTGTTTCAGCATAACCTGTAACCTCATAGTAGGGAGAGGGCTATGCTGTCAGTGGCCATGAAATTACGGCTTCATTAAACTGTTTTGATAGTAGAACATCCAAGTAGGTGTGAGTGCCATGTCCATCCTCTCTCGAGTGCAGTGCTCCCATGTGTTCATTCGGTGATGGAAGCCATCTCTGCCTATTGCTGAGGAGGATATATTAGTTCTGTCTCCACAGAGGAAGGTACAGAAAATCTTCAATAAGTTCTATGGGACAGAGTAACTGGTGAAAAGAAGAAACTGTGGGAGATTAGGATTAAGAAAGAGAAATTACTCAAAAGACGAACTGAATTTAAGTTTGGTAACTGCTGCCCCAGACAGGTTCCATCCCAGAGTATTCAGGGAGAGCACAGTAGAGCTAGTGAAACAGTTATAGTCATACAAGACAGAAACAGACCCTTCGGACCAACCAGTCTGCACTGACCATAATTCCCAATCTAACTGAGTTCCACCTGGCAACGCTTGGCCCATATCCATCCAAACATTCCCAGTCATGTACTTATCCACATGTCTTTTAAACGTTGAAACTACAAGAATGAATTATTGAATATCCTTCACAATTAGTTGGACTCTGGAAATTCTGGTTCCTGCAGACTGGAAAGTAGCTACACCCATGTACTCTCTTTTTCTGTCTCTCGCTCTCTCTCTCTCACACACACACATACACACAAATCTGTGGGTCAAATTTGTATTTGGAGATACAGGTGTGGTGGATAGTGAAGACGGTTAGTTCAGAGTACAGCGAGATCTTGATCAGATGGGTTAATGGGCAGATGAATGGCAGATAGGGTTTAATTTAGATAAATGTGAGGTGCTGCATTTTCAAAAAGCATATCAGAGCAGGACTTATACACTTAATGGCAAGGTCCTTGGGAGTGTTGCTGAACAGAGACCTTGGAGTGCAGGTTCCTTGAAAGTGGAGTCGCAGGTAGAGAGGATAGTAAGGAAGGCGTTTGGTATGCTTTCCTTTATTTGTCAGAGCATTGAATATCAGATTTGGGATGGCATGTTGCAGCTGTACAGGACATTGGTTTGGCCACTGTTGGAATATTGTGTGCAATTCTGGTCTTCTTCCTATCGGAAAGATGTTGGGAAACTTGAAAGGGTTCAGAAAAGATTTACAAGGATATTGTCAGGGTTGGAGGATTTGAGCTAAAGGAGAGGCTGAACAGGCTGGGGCTGTTTTCCATGGAGTGTCTGTGGTGACTTTATACAGGTTTATAAAATTATGAGCGGCATGGATAGGGTAAGTAGACAAGGCCGTTTCTCTGGGCTGGGGGAGTCCAGAACTAGAGGGCATAGGTTTAGGGTGAGAGGGGAAAAGTTTAAAAGGGACCTAAGGGGCAACCTTTTCATGCAGAGAGTGGTACTTGCATGGAATGAGCTGGCAGATGAAGTTGTGGAGGCTGGTGCAATAACAACATTTGAAAGACATCTGGATGGGTATACGAATAGGAACAGTTTAGTGGGATATGGGGGTTTAGATTAGAGTGATGCTGGAAAAGCACAGCAGGTCAGACAGCATCAGAGGAGCAGGAAAATCGACGTTTCAGGCAAAAGCCCTTCATTAGAAATGGCTTTTGCCCGAAACATCAATTTTCCTGCTTCTCGGATCCTGCCTGACCTGCTGTGCTTTTCTAGCACAACTCTAATCTAGACTCTGGTTTCCAGCATCTGCAGTCCTCACTTATGGGATATGGGCCATGTGCTGCCAAATGGAACTAGATTAGGTTTGTATATCTTGTCGGCATGATCGAGTTAGACTAAAGGGTCTTTTTCCATGCTACACATCCCTGTGAATCTATGACTCCATGACTCTCTCACAAGCAACTCTCGTAGGAGAGTGTTTTCAAATAAACTGGTTGTAATATAACCTTGTAGCGTGTGATTTTTGACCTTGTATAACCCAGTCCAGCATCAGCCCCTCTACATTATTGCTGCACATGGACACAGGTTGCTTCAGGAGCTGAGGGCTGATGAATTGTTCTGAACATTGTGTGATTTTTCAGTAAACATCCTCACTTCAGTTCTTACAATGGGGGTAAGATACTGATGAAGCAGCTGAACGTGTTGGTGCTGAGGATGCTACCCTGACAATCTCCTGCAGAAATGTCCCAATACTGAGAGAATTGATGTCCAGGAATCACAAACATCTTTCTTTGTGCTATGAATGAATCCAACCAGTGGAGAATTTGCATCTAATTCCCATTAAGTGTGATTTTGTTCAGCTCCTTGATACCATCTGCGTCAAAGACTGCCTTGATATCAGAGCCAGTTACTCTTACCTATGCCCCGTGTTCATTTCTTTTGTTAATGTCAATAGGTCATGATGTAGGAGTAGGAAATGTTTTCTTCAAACAAAGATTTTCGCATGTCTGGAATTTTCTAATCCAGTTAGTTAGCGGAGCTTGATCACTGAAAGTATTTAGAAAGGAAATAACTGGATTTTGATTTGTCAGAGAGTTAAGGCCTGTCAAGAATTAGACATCAGAGAGATTTCCAGACCTAGAGCAGATCAGAACGATATTGTTGGGCAAGGCAGGCTTGGGGATATGGGGGAAGGAGACGAATAAGCTGCTCATGTTTATAATGTTCTTGTATTCTGTTATTGAAAAGTTTGTGCTTGTTATTTTCCTGAAAGTTCTGTTATTGAATGTTGTAGTCAGAGAGACCGGAGATTTTGATCTCTGTGAGATATGAGAGATGTATCCAAGTGCATCTGGGTGTATATCATGACCAACAAATGAAGCACAAATTGTAGAGAGGGGAATCTCTATAAAGAGGGACAAGGAGCTTCTTTCACAACGAGCCTGGGTTTTCCAAATACATTTTCAAACCACCGCAAACCGAATGCGACAGTCTTGAGGGTTTGAATAGTGTCTATTTCTGTGCACTGGAATATCATAGAATAGAATTCCTACAGTGTGGAAGCAGGCCCTTCTGCCCAACAAGTCCTCACCGACCCTCTGAACAGCAACCCACCCAAACACACACACCCCTACCCTATTAGCACCTAATCTACACATCCCTGAATACTATGGGCAATTTATCACGAGTGAGCCACCTAAACTGCACATCTTTGGATTGTGGGAGAAAAGAGCTGAAAATGTGTTGCTGGAAAAGCGCAGCAGGTCAGGCAGCATCCAAGGAGCAGGAGAATCGAAGTTTCAGGCATGAGCCCTTCTTCAGGAAACCTGAATGGGTGTAGTCCATCTGGTGCAGATGATTTATCCACCTTCAGGACATTCAGGTTTGCTTGCACCTTCTCCATGGTGATGATCACCATACTCAGCTCTGCCCTCTCACTCTTTTGAATTGGTGGGAAATTTCTCATGTCTTCCACTGTGAAGACTGACAGGAAGTAATTATTCAGCGTCTGAGCCATTTCTTTGTTCTCCAATGCTATCTCTCCTACGTCAATGTCCATTTTTTCTTCTCTGTTGCTCTTTATACAACTAAATTGCGGATGATACGAAGATAGATGGAGTTGTGGATAGTGAGGAGGGCTGTTGTCAGCTGCAAAGGGACTTAGATATGATGCAGAGCTGGGCTGAGGAGTGGCAGATGGAATTCAACCCTGTCAAGTGTGAGGTTGTCCATTTTGGAAGGACAAATAAGAATGCGGAATACAGGGTTAACGGTAGGATTCTTAGTAAGGTGGAGGAGCAGAGGGATCTTGGGGTCTATGTTCATAGCTCTTTGAAAGTTGTCACTCAGGTGGATAGAGCTTGTAAGAAGGCCTATGGTGTATTAGCGTTCATTAGCAGAGGGATTGAATTCAAGAGGTGTGAGGTGATGTTGCAGCTGTATAGGACCTTGGTAAGACCACATTTGGAGTACTGTGTGCAGTTCTGGTCGCCTCATTTTAGGAAAGATGTGGAAGCTTTGGAGAGGGTGCAGAGGAGATTTAACAGGCTGCTGCCTGGAATGGAGAATAGGTTGTATGGGGATAGGTTGACAGTGCTAGGCCTTTTCTCATTGGAATGGAGAAGGATGAGGGGAGACTTGATAGGGATTTATAAGATGATCAGGGGAATAGATAGAGTAGACAGTCAGAGACTTTTTCCCTGGATACAACAGAGTGTCACAAGGGGACATAAATTTAAGGTGAAGGGTGGAAGGTATAGGGGGGATGTCAGGGGTAGGTTCTTTACCCGGAGAGTGGTGGGGGCATGGAATGCGCTGCCTGTGGGAGTGGCAGAGTCAGAATCATTGGTGACCTTTAAGCGGCAATTGGATAGGTACATGGATAGGTGCTTAAGCTGGGACAATTGTTCGGCACAACATCATGGGCCAAAGGGCCTGTTCAGTGCTGTATTGTTCTATGTTCTATGTTCTAAATGGGCGGCATGGTGACACAGTGGCTAGCACTGTTGCCTCGCAGTGTCAGAGACCTGGGTTCAATTCCTGCCTCAGGTGACTGACTGTGTGGAGTTTGCATGTTCTCCCCCGTGTCTGCGTGGGTTTGCTCCAGTTTCCTCTCAGTCCAAAAATGTGCAGGTTAGGTGAGTTGGCCATGCTAAATTGCCCGTAGTGTTAGGTGAAGGGGTAAATTAGGGGAATGATCTGGGTTGGTTGTGCTTCGGAGGGTTGGTGTGGACTTGTTGGGCCGAAGGGCCTGTTTCCACATTGTAAGTAATCCAATCTAATCTAAAGAAACTCATACAGTCTTTCCTTATATAACTGGCTAGCTTACACTCATATTTAATCTTCCCCCCCCCCCCCTTATTTCTTTTTTGTTGTTGTCCTGTGTTGGTCTTTGCAGATTTTCCAATCCTTTGGTTTCCCACCACTCTTCACTACTTCATATCCTTTCTCTTTTGCTTTTCTGCCCTGACTTACCTAGTCAGTCACGGTTGTCACATCCTCTCTGTACCATGCTTGATTTTCCACTGGATGAATCTCTGCTGTGTCTCCTGATTACTCTCAGAAACTCTTGTCATTGCTGTTGTACTGTTTTTCCTGCTAGGCTCTTTTCCCAGTCAGTTCTTCCCAGCTCCAGCCTCATGCCTCTATAGTCGCCTTTAGTCAGCTGAAATGCCATTATCTCTGATTCTATATTCTCGCTCTCAAATTGCAGAGTAAATTTTATCATATTATGATCACTACTGCTGTAGGATTCCTTCACCTTAAGGTCCCTTATCAAGTCTGCCAAAAGTCTTTCAAAAGTCACTGGAGTCAGGGAAAGTCCCGGATGATTGGAAGATGGCTGTTGTAACCCTCTTGTTCAAGAAAGGATCAAGACCAAAGATGGAAAATTATAGGCCAATTAGCCTAACCTCGGTTGTTGGTAAAATTCTAGAATCCATCATTAAGGATGAGATTTCTAAATTCTTGGAAGAGCAGGGTCTGATTAGAACAAGTCAACATGGATTTAGTAAGGGGAGGTCATGTCTGACAAACCTGTTGGAATTCTTTGAAGAGGTGGTATTTTTCGGAGGTATGGCATTGAGGATACATTAGAGGTTTGGATTAGGAATTGGCTGGCTGGAAGGAGACAGAGGGTAGTAGTTGATGGATTATGTTCATCTTGGAGCGCAGTTACTAGCGGTGTACCACAAGGATCTGTTTTGGGACCATTGCTTTTTGTTATCTTTATAAATGATCTAGAGGAAGGACTTGAAAGCTGGGTAAGCAAGTTTGCGGATGACACAAAAGTCGGTGGAGTTGTGGATAGTGAGGAAGGAAGTGGTAGGTTACAGCGGGATATAGATAAGTTGCAGAGCTGGGCGGAAATGTGGCAAATGGAATTCAATGTAGCTAAGTGCGAAGTCGTTCACTTTGGTAGGAATAACAAGATGATGGATTACTGGGCTAATGGTAGGCTACTTGGTAGTGTGGATGAGCAGAGGGATCTTGGTGTCCATGTACACAGATCTCTGAAAGTTGCCACCCAGGTAAATAGTGCTGTGAGGAAGGCATATGGTGTACTGGGCTTTATTGGCAGAGGAATTGAGTTCCGGAGTCCTGAGGTCATGTTGCAGTTGTATAAGACTCTGGTGCGGCCTCATCTGGAGTATTGTGTGCAGTTTTGGTCGCCATACTATAGGAAGGATGTGGAAGCTTTAGAACGAGTGCAGAGGAGGTTTACCAGGATGTTGCCTGGAATGGTAGGAAAATCTTATGAGGAAAGGCTGAGGCACTTGGGGCTGTTCTCATTGGAGAAGAGAAGGTTTAGGGGAGATCTGATAGAAGTGTATAAGATGATTAGGGGTTTAGATAGGGTAGATACTAAGAACCTTTTACCGCTAATGGAGTCAGGTGTTACTAGGGGACATAGCTTTAAATTAAGGGGTGGTAGGTATAGGACAGATGTTAGGGGTAGATTCTTCACACAGCGGGTTGTGAGTTCATGGAATGCCCTGCCCGTATCAGTGGTGAACTCTCCTTCTTTATGGTCATTTAAGCGGGCATTGGATAGGCATTTGGAAGTTATTGGGCTAGTATAGGTTAGGTAGGATTCGGTCGGCGCAACATCGAGGGCCGAAGGGCCTGTACTGCGCTGTATCCTTCTATGTTCTATGTTCTAGGTGACAAGTAGGTTAGACCAGGGAAACCCAGTGGATGTGGTCTATCTAGACTTCCAAAAGGCCTTTGATAAAGTGCCACACGGGAGGCTGCTGAATAAGGTGAGGGCCCATGGTGTTCGAGGTGAGCTACTGGTATGGATTGAGGATTGGCTGTCTGACAGAAGGCAGAGAGTTGAGATAAAAGGTTCTTTTTCGGACTGGCAGCCGGTGACAAGCGGTGTCCCGCAGGGTTCAGTGTTGGGGCACAGCTGTTCACATTATATATTAATGATCTGGATGAAGGGACTGGGGGCATTCTAGCGAAGTTTGCTGATGATATGAAGTTAGGTGGACAGGCAGGTAGTACTGAGGAAGTGGGGAGGCTACAGAAGGATCTAGACAGTTTGGGAGAGTGGTCCAGGAAATGACTGATGGAATTCAACTTGAGCAAATGCGAGGTCTTGCACTTTGGAAAAAAGAATACAAGCATGGACTACTTTCTAAATGGTGAGAAAATTCATAAAGCCAAAGTACAAAAGGATCTGGGAGTGCTAGTCAAGGATTCTCTAAAGGTAAACATGCAGGTTGAGTCCGTGATTAAAAAAGCAAATGCAAAGTTGTCATTTATCTCAAGAGGGTTGGAATATAAAAGCACCATTGTGCTACTGAGACTTTATAAAGCTCTGGTTAGGCCCTATTTGGAGTACTGTGTCCAGTTTTGGTCCCCACACCTCAGGAAGGACATACTGGCACTGGAACGTGTCCAGCTGAGATTCACATGGATGATCCCTGGAATGGTAGGTCTAACATACGAGGAATGGCTGAGGATCCTGTGGTTGTATTCACTGGAGTTTAGAAGATTAAGGGAGATCTAATAGAAACTTACAAGATAATACATGGCTTGGAAAGGGTGGACGCTAGGAAATTGTTTCTGTTAGGTGAGGAGGCTAGGACCCGTGGACACAGCCTTAGAATTAGAGGGTCAATTCAGAACAGGAATGCGGAGACATTTCTTCAGCCAGAGAGTGGTAGGCCTGTGGAATTTATTGCCGCAGAGTACAGTGGAGGCAGGGACACTAAATGTTTTCAAGGCAGAGATTGATAAATTCTTGATGTCACAAGGAATTAAGGGCTACGGGGAGAATGCGGGTAAGTGGAGTTGAAATGCCCATCAGCCATGATTGAATGGCGGAGTGGACTCGATGGGTCGAATGGCCTTACTTCCACTCCTATGTCTTATGGTCTTACAACACTGAATTCATTATTGTCTGTTCACTGGTGGTCTCCATCACAATTTGCTTCAAAAAGTCATCTCATAGTTACTCCACAATCCCCTTTTCTTGTGATCCACTACCAACCTGACTTTCCCAGTCCACCTGCACATTGAAATCCACTATGATCACTGTAACTTTGCCTTTCTGAAACATCTTTTCTATCCCCTGGTATATATTGAACCCCAACTTCTGACTACTGTTTGGAGGCCTGTACATGATGCCAACTATGTTTCTTTTAATCTTTGCGGTCCCTCAATTCCACCCACACAGGTTCCTCACCATCTGACCCTCTTTGGTTTCTTGCTATTGATTTAACTTCATTTCTTACTAAGAGGGTACCCCTACCAATCCACCCCCTCACCCCCCTTTCTTTTCGATAGCATGTATATTTGTGAATATTCAGCTCACAATTCTGATCCCCTTGCAGCCACGTTGTCGTGATACTCACCAAATCATACCTACAAATTTGGATCATCACCACAAGCTCATTTACCTTATTCCTCATAGTGTGTGCATTCAGATAAAACACCTTGAGTCCTGTACTAACTTTCCCTCTACCTATTGTCATTCGTTTGTCCAGTGGGCTTGAAGGTTGATTGCTAACCCTTTCTAGATGCTCTGTCTCATTTGTGTCTGTGCTAGAGATTTTAATAAATTCTCCTGAGTTCTGCACTGTTATTTCTTCTTTTAATTCAGGTTTTCCAACTCCCCCTATCACTGATACCAGCCTCTCAACCCCCACATTTAGTTTAAAGCCTTGTCTGGAGCCCTAGTTATGCAATTCACTAGGATTCTGGTCCCAGGACAGTTCAAATGAAGACTATCCGATCAGAACAGATTCCTTCTTCCCCAGTACTGGTGTTAATGTCCCATGAATTCAAACCCCTTTCTCCCACACCAACACATTTACCTGCTTAGTCTTATTGACCCTGTGTGAATTAACTCATGGCTCAGGTCACAATCCAGACATTATTACCTTTTTGGTTCTGCTTTTCAATTTAGCTCCTAGCTGTTCACACTGCCTTAGCAGAAACTCTGCCCCAGCTTATCTGTGTCGTTGGTACCAACTTGGAACACGGCTGCTGGATCTTTACCCTCCCACTCCAAGTTCCTCTGCAGACCAGATGAGATATCCCAAACCTGAGCACCAGGCAAGCAACACAACCTTTGGGACGCTCAACCGTGATCACAGTGAACAGTGTCTATGCCCCTAACCATACTATTCCCATTACAACATTTCTCTTCTCTCCCCCCAAATGAATGGCTCCCTGCACCACTGTGCTGTGGTCAGTCAGCTCCCTGCAGTCCCCATTCCCATCCACATAGGGAGCAATACTCTTGAATCTGTTTTGCAAGGATAGAGTCATAGTCATAGAGATGTACAGCATGGAAACAGACCCTTCGGTCCAACCCGTCCATGCCGACCAGATATCCCAACCCAATCTAGTCCCACCTGCCAGCACCTGGCCCATATCCTTCCAAACCCTTCCTATTCATATATCCATCCAAATGCCTCTTAAATGTTGCAATTGTAACAGCCTCCACCACATCCTCTGACAGCTCATTCTATACACGTACCACCCTCTGCATGAAAAAGTTGCCCCTTAGGTCTCTTTTATATCTTTCCCCTCTCACCCTAATCCTATGCCTTCTAGTTCTGGATTCCCTCCTGCAACTCTACCACCTGAATCCCTCTACCTGCCTCACTCAAAACGAAACCCAGCTGTCACTGATCAGTGGTTGAATTCAAGTTAGTTAGTCTAATGGGCGCGACTGTTTCCTGAAACACTCCCTGATGCATTGCAACGTTTGAAACTCAGACTCATCAACTGAGCCAGAGTTCTTCCAACAACCAAACTTTACAATAGACATGGTCACTGGAAACCACAATGGGATCAACTAGCTCCCACATCATGTAGAAACAATACATCACCTGACCCTCCACCCTCATTTTATATAATTACTTTTGAATCTGTTTTTGTTTTTTTTAACTGTTTTTGAATTTCTGTTTATGAAAGTTGCAATCAATAAATAAATTGTATTCAATAAATTAACAAGATTCAATTTAGCACAGATTCAAATTTATAAGACCCTTTATTAGCCAATCAAATCACAGGCCTTCTGAGATGTCTCCTTTCAGTCTCACACTCAGAATCAGAAACAGAATCACTGACCTTATCTGCCTGCTCTCTGCTCAGCTCCTCTCCCAAAGTGAAGGCCCCAATCCACATGGTGAGTTTTCATACCAAGTGCCTTCCCGAGTTGCTGTCCGCTAAAGTACTCACCCAAAGTGAAGTTATTCTACTCCAGTTTGAACAGTGTGGCGAGGAGAGAGAGTGTAGAGAAGTGAGGGCTGCTGGGTAGGTCAGATTTTCCCACTTAAAAAGGGACTGACCGCAAGAGTCAGGCCTCCATTTTGAACAGGGTGGCTAGGAGAGAGGGGGGAGAGGGAAGCGAGGGCTGCCGGGAAGTTTTTAAGTGGGTGAGATCTAAACACAAGACCCTACACCAAAGGGCCGCCCTTCCACCCACCTCCTCTAAACTTACTAGAGTCTGTATACTTGGTAAGTTTTCAGGTTTGTCTTTTTTTTTCTTTTGTTCTCTTCCTTGTTTAATCCTGTGTGGGCTTTCAGATTAGCGGGATACTGCTGACAGAGCAGTTGCATGTTCCTCCTGCAGAATGTGGCAGGTCAGAGACATTACACATGTCTCTGCCAACCACATCTGCAGGAAGTGCACCCAACTCCAACACCTCAAAAACCAAGTTAGGGAACTGGAGCTGGATGAACTACAGATCATCTGGGAGGCTGAGGGAGAAATTGAGAGGATTTACAGGAATGTGGTCACTCCTCAGACACAGGGTAAGGACAGCTGGGTTACAGTCAGGGGGAGGAAAGGGAGCCAACAGATAGAGCAGGAATCCTCTGTGGCCATTCCTCTCATTTTTGGATACTGCTGGTGGGGATGGCCTACCAGGGGAAAGCCATAGCTGTCAGGTCTCTGGCACTGATCCTGGCATTGAGGCTCAGAAAGGAAGGTGGGAGAATAGGAAAGCGCTAGTGGGAGGGGACTCAATAGTTAGACGGATTGACAGGAGATTTTGTGGTCAGGAACAGAATTCCCGGAAGGTGTGTTGCCTCCCTGATGCCAGGATCTGGGATGTTGCCAATCAGGTTTACAGGATTCTGAAGGGGGAGGGGGAGCAGCCAGAAATCATGGTATGTATTGGCACCAACGATATAACCAGGAAAGAGATTGAGGATCTGAAAAGTGACTACAGAGAGCTAGGTTAGAAGCTGAAGAGCAGGATGAGTAGAGTAGTGATCTCAGGTTTGCTACCAGTGCCGCGAGATGGTGAGGTGAGGAACAGTCAGCGAATGCAGCTTAACACATGGCTGTGCAGCTGGTGCAGGAGGGAGAGCTTCAGATACTTAGACCATTGTGATACCTTCTGGGGAAGGTGGGACCTGTACATGAAGGATGGGTTGCACCTGAACCGGAGGGGCCCAAATATCCTGGGTGGGAGATTTGCTCGTGTGGTTCGGGAGGGTTGAAACTCATTTAGCAAGGGGTTGAGAACCAGAGCCACATATCTGAGAGGGGGGTTAGTTGTAGATTCTGAACAGTGACAGGATGTAGTAAATCTGGAAGGTTTCTCACACGATGAAACAAAGGGATCAGTTAAAGTGTGTCTGCTTTAACGCAAGGAGTGTCAGAAATAAGAGTGATAAACTTAGAGCATGGATCAGTACTTGGGACTATGGCGTTGTGGCTATAATGGAGATGTGGGTTTCACAGGGGCAGGAATGGTTGCTAGATGTTCTAGGGTTTAGAATGTTTAAAAAGAACAGGGATGGTGGGAAAAGAGGAGGGGTGTGACATTGCTAATCAGAGAGTGCATCACAGCTACAGAAATGAAGGTTGTTGAGGAAGGTTTATCTACTGAGTCAATCTCTGCCTTGAAAACATTTAATGTCCCGGCCTTCACTGCACCCCGTGACAGTGAATTCCACAGGCCCACCACTCTCTGGCTGAAGAAATGTCTCATTTCCGTTCTATTTGACTCCCTCTATTTCTAAGGCTGTGCCCATGAGTCCTAGTATTCCTGCCTGACGGAAGCAATTTCCCAGCATCCATCCTTTCTAAGCCATGAGTTCTTGAATTTCTTCCTGGCTACCTTGTAGCCCTCTAAACTCCTGCCTAATCCTTGCCTCCTCAACCTTAAGTAAACTTATTTTTTCCTTTAGATATTTCACAGCCCTTGTCATCCAAGGTTCTTTCACTCTATCATTCTTTTCTTGCCTCAGTAGGACAAACACGTCCAGGACTATCAGCAAGTGCTTCCTAAGCAACCTCTATATTTCTAAAGTTCATTTTCCTGAGAACATCTGTCTCCATCTTTGGTGCCCCAGTTCCTGCTTAATAGCGTTGTAATTCCCCCCCCCCCCCCCTCAATTAAATACTTTCCAATAGTGTCTGCTCCTATCCCTTTCCATGAATATATTAAAGGTCAGGGAGTTGTGATCACTGTCACCGAAATGCTCTCCCACTGAGAGATCTGATATCTGGCATGATTCGTTGCCAAGCACCAAATGCAATGTGGCCTCCCTTCTAGTTGGCTGACCCATATGTTGCATCAGGAACCCTTCCTGAACACACCTGACAAAAACTGCTCCATCCAACCTATTTGCACTAAGGAGGTTCCAATCAATATTAGGAAATTTAAAGTCAGCCATGACAACAACACTGTTACTTCTGCACCTTTCCAAAATCAGCCTCCTGATCTGCTTCTCTATGTTTCTGTTGCTGTTGGGGGTGCTGTAGAAAACTCCCAGGAAAGTGGCTGCTCCTTTCCTGTTTCTGACTTCCATAAACTATCCTCAACAATCTCCCTTTCTGCAGTTATGATACTATTCCTGATTACAATGCCACTTCTCCACCTCTTTTATCTCACCCCTATCCCTGTTGAAACATCTAAACCCTGGAATGTTGAACAACTATTCCTGCTCCGTGACATCCAAGTCTCCATAATAGCCACAACATCATAATTCCAAGTACTGAGTCATGTTCTGGGTTTGTCACCCTTTGTCCTAATACTTGTTGCAGTAAAATAGACAACACTTCAACCCATCACATTGACTGCATCTTTGCCCTATCAGGTCCCTATCCCGCCTCACACCGTTTTTTTCACATAAACTTCGTGGCAGTGTGTAAAAAACTTGAAAAGTTTAATGGCCTCCTCCTGTTCTTGTTTAACATGCTTCTGAAACTGAACGACCTCCTCCTTTCCCTAGTGATAGGCTCGAGAGAATGAATGGCCTCCTCCTGTTTTTTGTGTAATAGGCACCAGAATTGTTTTCCCCTCTTCCTGAGCAGCTGTCTCAATGCACTGAATGATGTCTCAAGGTCATAAAAGAAATTTACATGAAGGCACTTAAAAACTGAGAACAGCTTCTTGCAAACACAATGAATAACAAATATTAATATTCTAGTTTATGGTCTTGAGAATTTTCCAACCAGCCATTTTATGCAGCTGGTCTGTTATTTTATTGTTGTCTTCTTTTATAAACAGAGTGAAACATATAAAACCTTATAGTTTCTGGCATTGGTCCCACATACAAGGAAGACATTAAAACATTTGTGATCATTATCTCAGCAACCCTCAGGCATTCAATCGAATCAGAGAGCAGCAGAGACATCACAGAAAGGAATTCTGGGAGACTGCACTGCAGTCACCACGACTGGTCCGAATATCACAGAGGATCTGGTATTAAGGAGTGTCTCAAGATTGCCAACCATGTCAGGAGCTATTCAGGCTAGGAACAGAGAGAGAGGGGGAGAGAGGGAGAGAGGGAGAGAACAATTGAACACGTGGTTAAAGAGCTGGTATAGGAGGGAGGATTGTAGACACTACATCGATCATTGCGATACCTTCTGAGTATGCCAGGACCTATACAGGACAGGTTGAACATGAACTGGAGGGGTGCCATTTTCTGTGCAGGAGGTTTGCAAGAGCTCTTTGATGAAACCATGTTGACTAGCTCCAATCAAACTGTTGCTTGCTAGATCATTATAAATCCCATCTCTTATGATCCTCTCCAAAGCTTTTCCTACAACAGACTGGTCTCACTAGTCTATCATTACTTGGGTCATCTCTACTGTCCTTCTTGAACAAGGGCACAACACTTGCAATCCTCCAGTCCTGTTGTATTCCATCTGCCCAACTGTTGTCCATTCCTTATCCATTTACATACTCTCTACCTCCTCTTGATAACAATGCTTCCTGCCTATGCTAGTGATATCGATAAATCTAGTTAGAAAGCATTGGTTCCATTTATCTAAACCGTTGATATAAATTGCAAATAATTGAGGATCCATCACTGGTCACTCTGTCACTGCAGTTTTTAAGAAATGTTAAACTAATGAAGTGCAATTTATTCCAAATATATATCCCTGCTTCCAGCTCATTAACCAGTTCTCTCCCTACTCCCACCTAACAGCCTTGACAGGCTAAATGTTTCCATCCATTTCCTATGTAACAGGCTTCAGAGATTAAAGGATCTGCTCCATTTGCTGAATAACAGCCTTGAATGGCACAATGTCATCATTCTGTTCCTGTTCAAAAGTCTTGATAGGCTGAATACACTGTTTCAATATAGGTGTAGTTGTGAATAGAGCATAGAACATAGAACAGGCCCTTCAGTTCCCAATGTTGCGCCGACCTGTTAAACTATTCTAAACTCATCTCCTTACACTATCCCATCATCATCCATGCGCTTACCCACGGACTGTTTAAATTTCCCAAACATGGCTGAGTTGACTACATTAGCAGGTAGGGCATTCCACGCCCTTACCACTCTCTGCATAAAAAACCTGCTTCTGACATCTATCTTAAATCTATCACCCCTCAGTTTGCAGTTATGCCCCCATGTACAAGCCGATGTCATCATTCAAGGAAAACGATTCTCACTATCCATCCTATCTAATGCTCTAATCATCTTGTATGTCTCTATCAAATCCTCTCTTAGTCGCCTTCTCTGCAGCCTGTAACATTCTTCCACACTGCCCACTACTCCACCGACTTTAGTGTCATCTGCAAACATACTGACCCATCCACCTATGTCTGCATCCAAGTCATTTATATAAATGACAAACAGCAGTGGTCCCAAAACAGATCCTTGTGGCACACCACTAGTAACCAGACTCCAGGCTGAATATTTTCCACCGACCACCACTCGCTGCCTTCTTACAAAAAGCCAGTTTCTAATTCAAACTGCTAAATCACCCTCAATCCCGTGCCTCCACATTTTCTCCAAAAGCCTATCATGGTGGAACCTTATCAAAGGGTTTACTGAAGTCCATGTACACCACGTCAACTGCCCTACCCTCATCTACATGCTCGTCACCTTCTCAAAAAACTCCCATGCGGTTTGTGAAACATGACCTGTCCTTGATGAAACCATGTTGACTAGCTCCAATCAAACTGTTGCTTGCTAGATCATTATAAATCCTATCTCTTATGATCCTCTCCAAAGCATTTCCTACAACAGATTGGTCTCGCTAGTCTATAATTACTTGGGTCATCTCTACTGACCTTCTTGAACAAGGGCACAACATTTGCAATCTTCCAGTCCTCTGGTACTAAACCTGTAGACAGTTACAACTCAAAGATTAAGGCCAAAGTCTTGGCCATCTCTTCACTAGCTTTCCAGATAATTTTCTGATAAATCCCATCCAGCCCAGGGGACTTATCTACTTTCACAGCTTCTAGAATTGATAACACCTCCTTCTTACTAATCTCAATCCTTTCTAGTCTAATAGCCTTTATTTCAGTCTTCTCCTCTACCGTACTCTCCTTTTCCTGAGTGAAAATAGATGAGAAATATTCATTTAACACTCTCCGATCTCCACAGGATCCACAACAATGTTGCTCAATGTTTTGGAATCAACAGTGAACAGCCCACTTCTGATTTTATGATGGAGGGAAGGCCATTGATGCCTCATGGTCATGCCTCACAAATCTTATTGAGTCTTTTGAGGAGGTGACGAGACAGGTCGACCAAAGTCAAGCAGTGGATGTGGTGTTTTGGCTTTCATTAACAAAGGGATTGAGTTTAAGAGCCATGTGGTTTTGCTGCAGCTCTACAAGTCCCTGGTGAGACTACACTTGGAATATTGTGTCCAGTTCTGGTCACCCTACTACTGGAAAGATACAGAGACTTTGGAGAGGGTGCAAAGAAGATTTACCAGGATGCTGCCTGGACTGGAGGGTTTGTCTTACGACTAGAGGATGACTAAGCTTTGACTTTTCTCTCTGGAGAGAAGGAGGAAGAGAGGTGACCTGATCAAGGTGTACAAGATCATGAGAGGCATGGATTGAGTCAATAGCCAGAGACTTTTCCCCAGGGCAGGATTGACTGGCACGAGGAGTTATTGATATAAGATATTAGGAGAAAGGTATAGAGGAGACATCAGAGGTAGGTTCTTTACGCAGAGAGTTGTGAATGCATGGAATGCGTTGCCAGTGGTAGTGGTGGAAGGTGTGTAGGTTAGGTTATTATATTTTAGGTTAGATTACTTACAGTGTGGAAACAGGCCCTTCGGCCCAACAAGTCCACACCGACCCGCCGAAGCGCAATCCACCCATACCCCTACATTTACCCCTTACCTAACACTACGGGCAATTTAGCATGGCCAATTCACCTGACCTGCACATTTTTGGACTGTGGGAGGAAACCGGAGCACCCGGAGGAAACCCACGCAGACACGGGGAGAATGTGCAAACTCTACACAGTCAGTCGCCTGAGGCTGGAATTGAACCCGGGTCTCTGGCGCTGGAAGGCAGCAGTGCTAACCACTGTGCCACCGTGCCGCCCCAATTAGGTTTTAGATTAGGAATAATTCTTGGCACAACATCATGGGCCGAAGGGCCTGTTCTGCGCTGTACTTTTCTATGTTCTATGTTGTATGTTCTATGCACTCACACAAGCTATTGGCAATGGGACTTCTTCCTGGAAAAGTTGGACTTGGCTGAATTCCCTTTGTTTTAAGCAATTGGGAGATTCCAATAAGCACTCAACAGGAATTCATGACGAATGGTAAAGGTGACTGAGGGGCTTTTAGCTGGGACAAAGTGCTGTAGGAGGAACAAAAAAAGAGAAACAGAGCAATAGGCCTGCCTAATTCTCCAGCAGGTTACATTTTCCACTCCTCTGAGGGGAAAAACATTCACACTGTAAGATAATCTGACCCCAATCTGGACCACATGAGTTATCCTTGAACATCCTCTGGATGCAATGACTCCATCCCTGTTCCCTGCTCCATGGAGATATATCATTGCTGCTGTCATACACAGCTCCATATCAAAGAGCAAAGAACAAAGAAAATTTACAGCCCAGGAATAGGCCCTTCGGTCCTCCAAGCCTGAGCCAATCCAAATGTGCTATCTAAACCTGTCACCCAATTCCAAAGCATCTGTATCCCTCTGCTCCCCACCTACTCATGCATCTGTCCAGATGCATCTTAAATGAATCTACCGTGCCTGCCTCTACTACCTCTGTTGGCAACGCATTCCAGACACCCACCACCCTCTGTGTGAAGTAGTTGCTGTGTGTATCCCCCTTAAATTTTTCATCTCTCACCTTGAAAGCATGACCTCTCATTGTGGAATCCTTCACCTCGGGAAAAGCTTGTCTCTATTCACCCTGTCTATACCCTTTATGCTTTTGAAAACCTCAATCGGGTCCCCCCCTCAATCTCTTTTTCTCTAATGAAAATAAACCTAACCTACTCAACCTTTCTTCATAGCTAGCACCTTCCATATCAGGCAACATCCTCATAAACCTTCTCTGCACCCTTTCCAAAGCGTCCACATCCTTTTGGTAATGTGGTGACCAGAACTGTATACAGTATTCTAAATGCGGCCAAATCAACTTCCTGTACAATTTTAACATGACTTGCCAGCTCTTATACTCAATAGCCCGTCCAATGAAGGCAAGCATACCATATGCCTTCTTGACCACTCTATCCACCTGTGCAGCAACCTTCAGGGTACAATGGACCTGCACTCCCAGATCTCTCTGTCCAAAAACTTTTCCCAAGGCTCTTCCATTCATTGTATATTCTCCCTAGAATTAGTCTTGCCTAAATGCATCACCTCACATTTGTCTGGATTGAAAGCAATCTGCCACTTCTCCGCCCAACTCTCCAGCCTATCTATATCCTCCTGTATTCTCTGACAGTCCCTTATGTTTTCTGCTACTCCACCAATCTTTGTGTCATCTGCAAACTTGCTGATCATACCAACAGTGCCCTCTTCCAAATCATTTATGTATATATTACAAACAACAGTGGCCCCAACACTGACCCCTGTGGAACACCACTGGTCACCTTTCTCCATTTCGAGAAACTCCCTTCAACTACTACTACTACTACTACTACTACTACTACTACTACTCTGTCTCCTGTTGCTCAACCAGTTCTTTATCCACCTAGCTAAACACCCTGCACACCATGTGACTTCACTTTCTCCATTAGTCTACCATGGGGGAACCTTGTCAAGCTCCTTACTAAAGTCCATGTATATGACATCTCCTTCATGACAAATGGCTCCACTTGATTTGAAGATGTGTTTATATGTACCCACATAACTTAAAAATGAAACGTTTAATACCTTCACAATGCCTGTTAAAATATATGCGCCTTATTGTTAAATTAGTTCCCCAATTTTCTTCTCCCATACTCGGGCAAGTATCCAACAGGTATTCACCAGCTACACACTCCTCAAGGTCTTATATGGTCAATAAGAACATCTCTCATTTTGAGGTTTACTTTGTTAATCCTTCATAACATAATGCCTTCATCCCACCACCAAGCAATGAGAAACATCTTTGAAAAGTTTTGAAAAAAGGATTTTTTCAGTTTAGGACTTCATAACTACACGCAATACTTAAGATGTGGTCTCAGCAATTCCCTGTACAGCTGCTTGAAAACATCCCTAAGATAATACCTGATACCCTTTGCAAGAAACAGCATTGTTGCATTTATCTTACAGATCACTTGCTGCATCTTCATTCTAAGTTGATATGATTCATGTACCCAGAAGCACAAATCCCTCTGTACCACTGAGCTTTGCATTTTCTCTCTATTTAAATAAGTTACGATTGTTTTCTATTTCCCCAAAACACAAATTTGCAGTAGTCCACTTATTTTGTTTTTGCTAAAGGTTTGCACACTAACTTCCCCTGTATGTATATCATTGCAGACTCTCTATCTCCACTTTACAACTTATGAAATCAGCATCTTGTTGGGTAAACGAAGTAAGCTCCAATACAATCAGCTCCTTCATACAAATCACTAACCTTAATTGTAAATAGCTGATGACCTCACACTGATCCCTAGGCACTCTTTCCAACTTTCCAAACTGAAAATGAGTAATTACTCTGTATTTCTTGGTTGCAAGCCAGGGCTCCCCTGTTCCTGGGGAGCAGCCTAAAAAGGTAACATGACCTCCTCCTATGTTGTGTAATGTGTGCAAAGGACTGAATATTTCATTCTATTCCTGCGTAAATCCTTAGACAGGCAGAAAGGTTTCTTCCTGTTTTATTGTAATGATCCTGACTAGCTGCATGGGGTTTTCCTCTACCTCTGTAATAGCCGCGAGGGGTTGAGTGAATGAACAACACATGGGGTAGGAGTAGTAGTTGGTTATTCAGCCCTTGAGTCTGCTGGCTCAAGAGGCTGAATGACCAATTACAGTTTAGAATGTTTCGAAAGAAACTTTAGAAAGTTTAGAATGATCATGGCTGCTCTAATTGTGGCTGAACACCCCTTTCCTGTCTATTCCCAATAAGCATTGAGTCCCTTGTCCATCAAAGATCAGTTGAGATCAGCATTAAATATTTTTAATGACCCAGTTTCAACTTTTCCCTCGGGATGAGAACTCTGCAGGTAGCACAATCTGAAAGAGATTGAAATATCCTTATCTCAATATGAATTGGAAAGTGTTAAACTCACAGCAAGTCACCTCCTCTTTTGAGAATTAAGGGCACAACAAATAGGAACATGCAGTTTCTCAAACATTCAGTAAAGTATTTATCAAACTCAGCCTCCACTGCTCTCTTGCAAAGACATTTCCAATACCTTCAGGCAATAAGCTTAAGAAATTGGAGCAAAGTTAAGCTATTTGGCCAATTGAGTGTACTCTGCTGTTTGATCATGGCTGGCATGTATCTCAACACAACTGACTTCTCATTGTAACCGTTGATTCCCTTATTAATCAAAACTTATCTTTGTCTTTCTATCTGTATGTGCTTCTGTGCATTTCCTCTTGATGGCAGGAGACAGAGTGGTTATGGACGTGGAATGGTTTTTTTCAGACCGGAGGCCTGTAAACAGTGGCGTTCTGTAGGGATCAGTGCTAGACCCTCTTTTGTTTGACATTTATATCAGTCATTTCAATAGAAGGCATGATTAGCAAGTTTGCAGGTGAAAACAAGAGTGGTTGTATAGTGGACAATGAAGAAGGTTATCTAACATTACAAAGAGATCTTGATCAATTGGATCAATGAGTCATAGATTTGAACAGCTAAGAAACAGACCCTCCAGTCCAATTCATCCATGCCGACCAGACATCCGAAATCAATCTACTCCCATTTGCAAGCATTTGGCTTATTATCTTTCTAAGCCTTTTCTATCTGTATACCCATCCAGGTGCAGTTTAAATGTTTCAATTCTACTCGCCTCCACCATGTTCTCTGGCAGCATGTTCAATACACGCTTCACCCTCTCTGCATGAAAAAGTTGCCCTTAGATCTCTTTTAAATTTTTTTCCTCTCACTTTAAAGCTATGCTGTCTTGTTTTGGACTCCCCTAACCTGGGGAAAAGAACTTCACTGTTTAACCTATTCTGCGTCCCTCATGATTTTATAATCTCTATAAGGTGAAAATTTGACTCCAATCTGTACAAATGCCTGTGCTTTCAGTCACTCTGGGCCTAAATTCTGAAATTCAATACTGCCACTTCTTCCTTCCTGATCAAGTCACAATTCCACAATAATTATAATCAACTTGTTCGGACATATAACGAAACACCTCTGTGGGGTTTGAACCTAGACTATTGGGCCCAGAGGTAGGGACACAAGAATCACTCAGAAATAGCCCCTAAAGTTGCAACATTATTCTTACATGTGTTTGTTCATCAACATGTTCTCGCATGCTGTGACACAACTCTGCAACAGGTAGGATTTGAATCCAGACCTTCTGGTACAAAGATAGGCACACTAACACAAATTTAGGAATTGGAATTGAATCTAGGGCTCTGGCCCAGAGGCCAGGGTGCTACTCAATGCACAAGACCTAAACAATGCCCACATTTTGGGTCACATTTTATGTGCCAGCTTTCAGCTCTGTATGGATTTATTAAAATCTGTTTAACTTTACTGAATTACACAGGAAACATTTTTCATTGTTATACAGCTGCAGGGTATTTGTCTTAAGTGTAGGAAGTATTCCACCATTGAGATAAAATGTCAACATCTTTAATTGCTTGGTTATGACTTCCAATTTACATGGTTAATATCTATAGACTGCAATATTAGGGAAGAAATCCTGCAGACACATTCTGCGCAATGAAAGATCTCTAATAAATATTATTACTGAGCACCACAGACAATGAAAGAGTAATTTTCTGGTCCCAGAAGACCATATTGCAGATCATTATTTTCTGCCTCTAACGTGTGACTGCCCTCTTCCTAAAGCCATTAAATGATAAAAGGCAACTTATTATATTCCAGTCAGTCCTCACCACTGGCTGGGTCTGCAATCCATCCCCATCCTCCTTCTGCTCACACAAGCAAAACCAAGCTCAGGGTCTTTGTGAAAATCAAAGCCTGGTTTTCAGGGGAGTGTCTTTTAAAACTGAAGGGGGAGAGTGAAGGCTGTCATATCCCTTACTGGGCTGAGGAGTGCAGATAGAGTTGAACATGGATAAATGTGAGGCATTGCATTGTGCTAAAACAAAGTCAGACATATTAGTCAGAATAGAGAGACCTTGGCATTCAGGTACAGTTCTTTGAAGTTTGTATCACATATACATCAGGTTGTTAAAAAGGTGTTTATATAACTTACCTTCATTATACAACCTTGGAGTTGGAACGTTATGTTGTGATTATGTAAGACATTGATGAGGCCTCTTCTGCAGTACTGTATCCATTCTGGTCGGCCTCTTGTAAGAATTACATTATTAACCTGGAGTCAGTTCAGGAGAAATTTACTAGGATATTGCCTGGAATGGAGTGTTTGAGATAAAGTATTACGCTACATAGGCTGGGATGTTTTTCACTGGAGCCTAGCAGGTTGATGGATAACTTAGAGAGATTTATCAGATCCTGAGGAGTATAGATCAGGTGAATAGCACATCTCCTTTTCCCTGGGATGGGAATCCGTGATACTATTTAACCACCACTTCTGACTGTGCAATGACATGGGGAGGCAAGTAGAGAGCAATATTGCGTCACTTGACACACCACAAAGACAGTCAGATCTTCCACACATGTAGACATGCACATACACACGCAAACGCATGCACACTACACAGACTCAGATGCACACACAACCCAATATAGACACATGGAGACACGTATTAATATGATGACATGTGATTCTGTCAGTAATATCTCTTGTTCCTTGGTGCATTGTAATATTTCACTCACTCTGTCTATTTTTTGTAAGTATTTCCCGTGCTTAGTTGGCAGTGTATCATTATTTGATTAGCTCCAAGAAAAAATTTGTCAATGTTTCGGTCAGTCCGTGGGGAGTGTATCAATATTTCACTTGCTTATACCAGTGAGTACGTCAGTTGTTCTGCATAAAACATGACAATTTCAAGTCTAGGGGGATAGTGAAAGGTGAGAGGAGAAAGATTTTTAAAAAAACATTCTTTTAATTAAACAAACAGTGGTTTGTGTGTGAAATGAACCTCCACAGGAAAAGGTGGGTGAGGGTGCAGTTACAATGTTGTAAAATCATTTGGATAAGTTCATGAATAAAAGAAGGTTTGTAAAAATAAGGGCACAGGCAGATGGAACTAATTTGGGACTAAGTTCAGTATGGACAGATTGGACCGAAGGTTCTGTTTCTGGACATTATGACTGTAGGTGCGTTTGTGTGTCTGTGTATGGATCTGAGTATTTCTGTCTGTGTTTATGCCTATTTTTGTGTGTCCCTCTTGCATGTCTATCACTGTACGTGTTAAGCATGTTCCTGTATTAGTCTGTGTATGTATGTTTGTATCTCTACCTATGCATCTCTGTGCAATGACAACTCTTTTGTTTTGGGTGTGAATTATTGAAATGGGAGTCAAAGTCTCTCTCTCCCTGCCTCTACCTCCAGCTGCTCCTCTTTTGTTTAAAGTGATACACCGCTGTCTTTTTCTGTTGGTTTTAGGACATTTAAATCAATTCTCACATGTAAGATTAATTGTTAGTGTAAGTCATAAAGCATTGCAAGTTACAGAAAATGCAATAAAATTCATCTCATTTCCTTCGAAAATGGTTCATTCGGAGGTGCCTGGGTATAATTACGGTGGAAATACTTTTTAATGTGTATACTCTGTGTCAGGGTCAGGAAAACTATCCAGAAACAAATCATTTCCACGTTGCAAAGAGAGTGCAAACATTTCTCCACATGTGCATATTCCACTCTGAGGGCCCTGAGTACAGTTGCAATCCACCCAATACTAGACTGTGTGTCTGTTTTTGTGTGTGTGTGTGTTAATGGTGCTGTCAGTTTGAATGATGCTGTGAGCTGCCGTCCTGCCTCTCTGACTGAATCCGTGATACCACTTAACCACCACTTCTGACTGTGCAATGACATGGGGAGGCAAGCAGAGAGTGATATTGTGTCACTTGACACACCACAAAGACTCTGGATTAGTGGTGCTCCAGAATCTGGTTTCCAGCATCTGCAGTCATTATTTTTACCTACACCACAAAGACAGTCAGATCTTGATCAGTCAGTGCTTAGTTAGCAGTGTATCATTATTTGATTGGCTCCAATGTTTCGGTCGGTCCATGGGGAGTGTATCAATATTTCACTTGCTTATACCAGTGAGTACGTCAGTATGTCAGTTGTTCTGCATGAAACATGACTATGACAATTTCAATACTTGCGGATGGCACCAAACCTGGAAGAATCAGAAAGTGTTTGGAGGACAGTGTAGAACTCCAATGGGACAGTGACAAGTTGCTTAGTATTCAGCGATATGGCAAATGAGGATCGATGCAGTTCAGTATGAACTGATGAACTTTGATAGGAAGAACATTGAAAAACAATATACAATAGACTATACATTTATAAAGGGGTACAGCATCAAAGGGTTCTGGGTGCATATGATCACAGATTATTGAAGATGTCAGAAGAATTGGGGACAACTGGGAGATCACAGAGACGATGTGTTGTGAGACCACGCTGTTGCCCACCGAGACCTTGGAAATTCCATTTGTACCGGCTCAACATAAAAGACGGATGGCATCAGTGCTGTGGCTTCTGTGTTGTGTCAGGTGGAAACAGAACCGACAGTGGGTTTAAAGTGAGAATTGACTTTCACTAAACATTTCTCCTTACACGGTTGGTACGATGTAGATGTTTCCTAATCTCTACACGAGTAGTTCTGGTCCTCTCCAATGTTGTGGGGAAAATCATCGGCCTCCAAGTCAGAGTTGGGGTTCAATGACAGAGTTTATTGTACAAGGAAATACCGGAGCTCTGGGGAGAGAAAGACACCAACAGCACAGTGGTCAGCTGCAAGTCTTCTCTCTACCCAGAGCACATATCAAGATACTTTTATACATTTTGTCACATAATAGGTCAGCGATGAGGCTATTGTTGCTGTAACATAGTTTGTTTATTGTAAACTTTGCAGAATCGTTGATAGTTTCAATGCAGTCGTTGTCAGTTCCAGCATAGCCTTTGTTAATTTCAGTGCTGTCATTCTCAGTTTCAACCTCTGCGCAGATGTCCATTGCTGTAGGAATGGGATGTTAATCACTCTTTCCGAAAAGGACGATTACTGCAGCCCTGACTATTAACACTTTGTATTGAGTCCGTATCAAACAATTCGCATTTCTATCAAAGGTGTTGGCTGGACTCAGACACTTCAGCAAGCTGTATATGCTACTCATGTGTATTCTCTCCCTGACTGGCCTTAAACTGATAAACTAGGTTGTGAGTGCATTGTGCTGGAATCCTGGTGGCCCCTGGCAGTGTCTGTGTTTGCTCTGCTGTCTCTCTCCATATTGTGGTCCGGCAGCCATCTTGTATGCTTAGTGGCCAACTTATGGCTCATAGCCATCTTGTGTGTCCATGTGCCTTGTGTCACCCTGCCCCATGCCATCTCCCACTTCACCAAATTATGTCAGGGCCCTCCCCACGTGGTGGAGGTAAAAGCATGAGGGAACAGACATCAGGGACTCTAACGCTCGCCAAGGTACTTTCTGTCCTATTACATGCTGTTTCTCCTAAGGAAAGGGAGGCAGTGAGTGAAGGTGGAAGTGGGTGACCCTGCTGGTTGTGCTGGTTTGGATTTGGGAGAGAAAATAATGAGGTGCCCAAAATGAATCGGTCCATAGTTTTGGATCTATAGAGTTTTATTGGTGTAGGGGTATTGTGAAAGGAGAGAGAGAAAAGGGGCAAGATGCTGCATGTAGTAGTGAGAGTGGTGGAGTATGTGCCTTATTCAGGATAGGTGCTACAACAGATAAACAATGAGTGTGAGAGAGCAGAGAGAATACAGTGACATCTATCCTGTCAGAGTGGTATGGTTATTGACGTTTGTCCTATATTGTTGGACATTTCTTCAAATGTGATACATGGGTGGCAAACTCAGCTCGGCAGGCCTGGTGGTGTAGCCTCCTCTGGGAAGAGAATGGTCCTCCTCTATACTAGACCATCCACAAGGACCTCCATGCCCCTGTTGACAAATCGTGGTGCAATAGCCCCTTATCTGTCATTCTCAAAGTAAACCATGCAGGGCAGCTCTGAACTGAGAAGGTTCAACCACGTGTCCATTATCCTTTTAAAGGTAGACCAGTGCCAGGGATCATGGAATTTCCAGGGGTATATGGGCGATGGTGAGTATCTCCAACCATGATGGCTGGGAGAATCGGGCTGATATTGAAAGGGAGGGATGCCAAGGGGTAGGTCGTTAATGAGGTGATTTGGATAAGATAGCACCAGAAAACTACCTTTGTGCAGACAATCCCTCTGTCACACTCAATTGTTGACCCTACTCACAGTTAAGAAGCTGCAGAACGAGTGCTCATTCAAAACTCTCCATCAACTAAAATTGCATGAAAACCCTATTTATTCAACATTACTGGAAGTTCTGTCCCATTTCATAGAATGCTATTGTAAAATCTTCATTTCAGCATTTTGAAACCTGTGAACTCATCTTTCCATGACATTGTCTCTCCATCTCCCTCTTTCTGTTTGTATTCCAAAATTCTCCCGTTGTTTGGCAGTGATTTCACGTCCAAAGTATCTCTTGTCAGGCTCATTTGAGACATGGAGCTATAAATAGATGGGAGCTGCATGTCCTGTCACCTCCAGCATGGGCTGAAAGTTTCCCCATGCAGGGCAGCAGTCTAACACAATCTTACCGAGCACTGGGGTTGTCTACACAGTACTGCTTGATGGGGGTATTATTCCTCCAGGTTTGCAGACCAATTCATTGCTGCTTGCTGCATAGCATCCAAGGTGAGCAGACATCTACTCCAGGTTAAAAATAAATAGACCACTATGGTCTGTAGTGTTCCCCGAGCTGGTCACATAACCAGTCTGAGTTGATAGATCAATGCACTGTTGTGGTGTGCCATTGTTCCACAGATGGCTGAAGGGTACTTACTTGTACATTAGCCTGTCTAGACTGTGCTTTTCCGATGTTTCATCTAGGTTTATAGTGTCTGGGCTGTTTCTGTGAGGTGGAATGAGAATGCAGTACAACTAACCATTTCAGCTCATCTGGCAATGCCTTTATTTTATGTTCTCAGTTTGATGATTTACCCTTCAACAGCTGACTCCGAATGGTCCCGTTCCAGTGTCAACCCCCGTATTTCTGCAACTTCTTGTCCAATAAGTAATTTTCCAATTT
Organism: Hemiscyllium ocellatum; assembly: GCF_020745735.1. NCBI lineage: Eukaryota > Metazoa > Chordata > Chondrichthyes > Orectolobiformes > Hemiscylliidae > Hemiscyllium > Hemiscyllium ocellatum. Next base: position 43,888 of record NC_083410.1, on the reverse strand, counting down.
AAACGTGAATAACTCTGTTGTATCTTTACCTGGCCTTTGGTATTGTTCACCCTGGAGTTAAAAATCACACAACACCAGGTTATAGTCCAACAGATTTACTTGGAAGCGCACTAGCTTTCAGAGCACTGCCTCCTCATTGGGTGGTTGTGGAGTATAACTTATACAAAATTACATTTTACTTTGCACAAAAAGTGCATGAATCCATATAAGATTCTGTAAATCAGTTTTTTTTAGATTAGAATCAGTCTGACCATTGTGGCACAGACAGCTTTACAGGGAATTAACACCTTCAATACCTTATCTGGGCCGACATGACACCAATTGTTAGCGTGCACTTGAGAATGTAACCTTTTTAAAAAAATTTGCGATTTACATATGAAAGAATTGAAGCCAACATGGTCATGCTAAAAGATTTGGAGATGCCGGTGTTGGACTGGGGGTGCACAAAGTTAAAAATCACACAACCCCAGGTTATAGTCCAACAGGTTTAATTAAAAGTACACTAGCTTTCATCAGGATCACCTGATGAAGGGGCGTCACTCCGAAAGCTAGTTTGCTTCCAATTAAACCTGTTGGACTATAACCTGGTGTTGTGTGATTTTTAACTTTATGCTAAAAGATGAGAGACTTAACAAACAATCCGGGTCATTTTCAATTTCAGTCACATCACTTTGTAAACTTTTGCTATAAATTCTGTGTCTTACAATCTTATTCTTCACCATCATCTGATGAAGGAGCAGCCCTTCAAAAGCTAGTGCTTCCAAATAAACCTGTTGGACTATAAGCTGGTGTTGTGTGATTTTTAACTTTGTCCACCTCAGTTCAACACTGGCATCTCCAAATCCTGTTCCTGTGTAATAGGTTTGTGAAAATAGATGTCCTCCTCCTGCTCCTGGGTAACAGGCTCCAATAGCTGTGTGCTCACCTGCTGCTCCTGTGGAATGGAATTGAGGGACTGAATTGTCTCTTCCCGTTCCTTATAGCTTCTATCGACTGAAAGCCTTTTGCCTGTTTCTGTAAAACATCTCAAAACCTGAATCATGTGTTTGTGTTTTCTTTCTCAGTAAAGGAGCAACCAAGCTGAATGTCTATGCTTTTGGATGATAGATGTGAGAAGCTTCTGTGTAACAGACTCGATAGGCTGAATGGCCTCCTCGTATCCCTCTGTAATAGGCCTATGGAGAAACAATTACTTCCTCCTATTTCTGAGCAGCATGTTGATACTCTTTCTCAAGGTTATGAAAGGGTTTGATAACAAGGCACTTAAAATTTGGAGCAACATTACACAAAGTCACCGGCAATAAGTATTATTATCCTGTAGTGGTTCTGTTCGCCGAGCTGGAAGTTTTTGTTGCAAACGTTTCGTCCCCTGGCTAGGAGACATCATCAGTGCAGGGGACGAAACGTTTGCAACAAAAACTTCCAGCTCGGCGAACAGAACCACTACAACGAGCACCCAAGCTACAAATCTTCGCACAAACCTATTATCATCCTGGTTTATGGTCTCAAGAAGTTTCCCCATGAGATATTTTATGCAGCTCGTCTGCTTTTTTTTATCCCTGGCTCCTTTTTCAACAGAGTCAGATATATACAACCCTGAAGTGTTCTGGCACTACTTACGCACACAAGGGAGAAAGATTAAAAGGATTGAAAGATTAATAGTCCACTCCTTACCAACCCACTACAGTCCATCCAGATTGCTCCTTTTTATTGTAAAATGAAAAGTGATGTAAGGAAGGAGTTAACTGAAACTGTTTGTTCAGTGATTGCAATTAAATGTCAGTCTCCATGGATTCTAATTATCCCAGTAGAGGGTTCCCACCTTTTAATTATACGTGGGCTCCATTCAATGTACCAAGGTATCCAACAGCACTAAAAGGGATCAGCAGCTCCAGAGAGAGGGCAGGAAACATCGGAATTTGAGAACATTAGACAGGAATATTCCAACAATGGATCCGAATTTGAGAAAAATAGACTAGAATGTTTCAACAACGGATCAATATCTGAGAACATTAGACTAGAATGTACCAATAGTGGACAGGGGTTTATCCAAGGAGGTTTGGACTCTTCCTACACATTATGATCGATCATCTTTAACACTGCAGATCCAATATGCACTTTACATTATTCAGTATTTTTATTATTCTATCCTTGCTTTCTGTGGTGTCCCTGACAAGTCTCACTGTCCAGTTATTGGTTCTATAAAATATGTATAACTGTTTTCCATTTTTTTCAAAATTCTACACTCCTTGCTGCTGTTTTTGTTCCTGCTGGGAGTCTGACTCCAGATATTCACTCAGCAAACCATTGCTAACTACATCAGTAAAGTTGTTCATTCACACTCTCCCTCTTTGTTTCTGTCAGAGTTCCTTGTGGGGAGCACAGAGGTCACTGTCTTCTGTTTTAGTTACAGACTGCATTTCCTGCCTCTGACTCCATCTTACTCATTCCTGATGAAGGGCTTTTGGCTGAAACATCAATTTTCCTGCTCCTTGGATGCTGCCTGACCTGCTGTGCTTTTCCAGCACCACTCTAATCTTGACTCTGATCTCCAGCATCTGTGGACCTTTTTTGCCTTTTTCACCTCCATTCAATCAGTGGCCAATATCTCCGGCTGAAACAGATGAATTACAAAGGTGTTGAAACCTTTGGCCATTAGCTGATACTTGACATCATACCATGACCATTCCTAAATTTAACTGCTGACACCATCAGAACGTACTTCACTGGTTCATCCCATCTGCTATTTGAACCTTGAGCTATGAAATACAGTCTTAATGATGTCAATGATCTGCTGCTGACATTCCCAGCTTCTAAGCTGCAGAAGCAATCTGGGTCAAAATTCAATTGCTCATATCAAAATCCCATCCATCCATCATTCCTGTGTGCACTGATTAATAATGTTATTGGGTCTGGCAATGCTTTTGTTTTAATATTCTCAAGCATATTGTGGGATATAGGTAAAGTAGTGTTACTTCTGAAATCATGTTTACTTATGCATGGTAAATGAACTCCCATCAGTGTATAAATGTTTCAGCCAAGAGCTGAGTCAACAAGAATGGAAACTATGTGAAGGAAATACATAATTGCTTTTGTATTAGCTGAAATGTGCCTATAAAGAATGGTAGATGTTACAGACAAATAGATAAGGTACTGTGAGGGGAGGGGGTTAAGCTAGATACGCCTGTATAAACAGTAGTTACAAGCATCTGTTTCCCGCTTCTGCAAAAATAAGAACAAACCACAATCAAGAAGTCATGAGGTCATAAGGTCATAACAACTAAGGGAGGAGATACCTAACAATGGCCTACAGCAGGATGTGGTCAAACGGCCTTGTGAGGCCAGAAATAAGCATTTTGTCACAGACAAGGCCGGATAAGGCAAGAGATAAACAAGAGTAATGGGCGCCGGTCTTAGAGAGGTGGGAGATGTAAACAGAGGAGGAGCAATGGGAGGAGAGAATAGGAACCAAATTACATAAATGTTGCGTACTAGTTGAATTCAGTGTGTGTGTCCCTGCCTTGTGGACAGTAGACACCACACCCTCTTGCAAGAGTAAAATAAATGACACGACTGATTCAGATCTTGTCTCAGACTGAATTCATTGAAGTGAGTGAACTTTGTTTCTCACAATTTGGGGGCTTGTCTGGAGTGTTCTTCCATCGCCGGGGGGAGTGGCTGGCCCTGGACACTGGGAAGACACGTCCCGTTCCCGATTGAGGAGTGGTCTCGTGTCCCGGTTTGGTCTGCTCCCTTGGGCGACTGGTACAAATCGCACAAGAGAGACATCTGAATCAGACAGTGAAAGGAGCTTGATAGGAAATATAGCAAAAAGGGGCCAGGCAACTGTGTACAGACCAGGGTAAGAAAATTGACTTTTATGTACTGCCTTAGTGGCGGGGATTGAGTTTTAGTAGTTAATAAGGGACTAACGAAGGAACTCAATATGGGTTGTGCCGTGCGTAAGAAAAAAGCCTCCGGGAGAACAAAAGAAGAAAAGGGCGATGGAACTGGAGGCGGGGTCCCTGACAACATACCTCCAGAAATTCCATTGGGCAGGATGTTGTGGAATTGGAAAAATAATACTTGTACAAGGGAAAAAGATGATTAAATATTGCTTTGTATGGACTAAGGAATCCATTCTTCGTCCCGCCGTCTTCTGGCCAAAGTATGGGTTGGACGAAGACTGGGTTTGTCAGGAGGAATCAGATTATGCATCAAGTCGGAAGGGCTAGTGGCTGAAGGGCTACTGGGGGTACACTTTGTAACTAAATCATGGCCAGACATCCAGAAAAATATTCAAAAGATAGAGGGCTGAAGCAAGGAGCACCCAGAGGTGTTATTACGGGAAGCTCAGGAAGTGTCTGTGAAATATGGTGTGTGAGAGAGAGAACGAAAAGAGCTGTACAGCTGGTAGAAAGTTTCACCCTTTGTGATTTGGTTTGAATGCACATTTGTTTGCTGGTGATTGAATGTTTGCACTTTATTCCCTGGAGCTTGAGTTCCAGGACTGTTTTGAATCTGATTTTTATTATGGAAATTTAACATGATTTCTTTTAAGGTTAAGGATTCTATAGTGATTATGAAAATAAAATGATAACTCCTGTTCTTTTTACAGCTCCTGACTGCCTTACTATCAGTTTCTAACTCATTTCTTTTATCCTTACATAAAAGCAATTTATGGAGGACAGTTGAAGTTTCAGTTCAACATTGGATTGTAGTAAAATCAAAATCCTATGGTTCATATCTGTGACCTTGGATTCAGCCATTGTTCATGCATTGGAAGTTTTTTTTTCTAACTTGAATAGACAAATTCTTTTAAGGCAGCTCTGATTATTTCACGACCTATAGCATTGTAATTGAGCTATGATTGGTCAGGACTACTTAAGAAAACTAATTTTGGATTTAAATTAAACTAAAACTGGGTAATTATAGCGGATTTCAAAGTTGGGAACCGTATGCATTTTACATTTTAAATATTGAATACTGAATAAATGAATGTATAATATATAAATATATTTATAAGTTAGGAACAGGCTTTAAAGTTAGTCAAGCATAAATTGATGAATTGGTATTTGAAGTTATGGGGAGCAAGAAATATTGCAATATTTCTTTAAAAAAATTCTCAAGGTCTAAATAAAACATTGGGTGATGAAGAATGGCCATTGGGTGGCCCCAAGGCTGTTCAGTTGGTTAAATCAGGTCAGCAATTGATCTGGCAACGTAACGAGAAGTAAAAACAAAAGGCAAAAATAATGATAGCCCACGGTTGATGAGATAATAAAGAAAGGGCAAAACTAAAAGGAGAAAGAAACCGAATGGTCAGGGAGGAGATGTTAAGGGATCTGGTGGACAGGAACAAGGATCGAAGTGGGAATCCCCACAGGCGGGATGTTATTACTGTGGAAAGACAGGTCACTTTAAGAGAGAGTGTCCAGATTTGAAAAAGGAAGTAAAGACAGTACCGTTTATGAACCTTGATGAAAAATCGAGGTGTCAGGAGTTCCTGTCCCCGGGGACCCACCAGGAATCCTTGATAAATTTAAAGGTGGGATCTTATAAAGAGGACTTAGTTTTTCTAGTCGATACAGGGGCAGCAAAGTCATCCTTAAAATTTAAGCCCAAGGCAGAGGGAATGAAAGAGTTAATTAGATTATGGTGACAGTTTTGTGATGAGAGGCACGAAGAATCAGTTTTGCGCTCATGACAAAATACTGCCACCAAACTGGGACTGAATTAACTGCAAATTGTGCGATGTAATTTGTTGAGGTTCTTAAAAATGAATGTGTTCGAGCAAAACAATTACAGAAACCGAATAAGAAGTCACAAGTGACTGGTAAACAAACAGAACTGTGCAATTACAGTTTTAAAAATGTTTTAGTCACTTGTTGCATTTCCACCCTGAATTACTGATAATGATTTTTATATAAAAATAGACTGGAAGCAAAGCCTAGCGGGAAAGGCAGTAGAGCAAAAATGGCAGGAGTTTGTGGGTATAATTGAGAACACTGTACAGAGGTTCATCCCCAAGAAAAGAAAGATTATCCGGGGAGGGATTAGACAGCCATGGCTGACAAAGGAAGTCAGGAAATGTATTAAAGAAAAAGAGAGATCCCATAAAGTGGCCAAGAACAGTGGGTAATCAGAAGATTGGGAAGGCTACAAAAACAAAGGATAACAAAGAGAGAAATAAGGAAGGGGAGGATCAAATATGAAGGTAGGTGAGCCAGTAATATTAGAAATGATAGTAAAAGTTTCTTTCAACACATAAGAAAAAAACAACAGGCAAAAGTAGACATTGGGCCACTTCAAACTGATGCTGGAAGCCCAGTGATGGGAGATAAGGAAATAGCAGGAAGAACTTAAGTACTCACAGTGGAAGACACGAGTAATATCCCATCAATTAAAGGGAGTCAGGGGTGTATGGTTGCCATTACAAAAGAGAAAGTGTTAGAAAAGCTAAAAGGTCTTAAAATTGATAAATCTCCTGGCCCTGATGGGCTACATCCTAGAGTTCTGAGAGAGGTGGCTGAGGAAATAGCGGAGGCATTGGTTGAGATCTGTCAAAAGTCACTGGAGTCAGGGAAAGTCCCGGATGATTGGAAGATCGCTGTTGTAACCCTCTTGTTCAAGAAAGGATCAAGACAAAAGATGGAAAATTATAGGCCAATTAACCTAACCTCGGTTGTTGGTAAAATTCTAGAATCCATCATTAAGGATGAGGTTTCTAAATTCTTGGAAGAGCAGGGTCTGATTAGAACAAGTCAACATGGATTTAGTAAGGGGAGGTCGTGTCTGACAAACATGTTGGAATTCTTTGAAGAGGTGACAAGTAGGTTAGACCAGGGAAACCCAGTGGATGTGGTCTGTCTAGACTTCCAAAAGGCCTTTGGTAAGGTGCCACACGGGAGGCTGCTGAGTAAGGTGAGAGCCCATGGTGTTCAAGGTGAGCTACTGGTATGGATTGAGGATTGGCTGTCTGACAGAAGGCAGAGAGTTGGGATAAAAGGTTCTTTTTTGGAATGGCAGCCGGTGACAAGCGGTGTCCCACAGGGTTCAGTGTTGGGGCCACAGCTGTTCACGTTATATATTAATGATCTGGATGAAGGGACTGGGGCCATTCTAGCGAAGTTTGCTGATGATACGAAGTTAGGTGGACAGGCAGGTAAGTTGGGAGGCTGCAGAAGGATCATGAGAGTTTGGGAGAGTGGTCCAGGAAATAGCTGATGGAATTCAACGTGAGCAAATGCGAGGTCTTGCACTTTGGAAAAAAGAATACAAGCATGGACTACTTTGTAAACGGTGAGAAAATTCGTAAAGCCAAAGTACAAAAGGATCTGGGAGTGCTAGTCAAGGATTCTCTAAAGATAAACATGCAGGTTGAGTCCGTGATTAAAAAAACAAATGCAACATTGTCATTTATCTCAAGAGGGTTGGAATATAAATGCACCGTTGTGCTACTGAGACTTTATAAAGCTCTGGTTAGGCCCCATTTGGAGTACTGTGTCCAGTTTTGGTCCCCACACCTCAGGAAGGACATACTGGCACTGGAGCGCGTCCAGTGGAGATTCACACGGATGATCCCTGGGATTGTAGGTCTAACATACGAGGAACGGCTGAGGATCCTGGGATTGTATTCACTGAAGTTTAGAAGATTAAGGGGAGATCTAATAGAAACTTACAAGATAATACATGACTTGGAAAGGGTGGACGCTAGGAAATTGTTTCCGTTGGTTGGGGAGGCTAGGACCTGTGGACACAGCCTTAGAATTAGAGGGGGTAAATTCAGAACAGAAATGCAGAGACATTTCTTCAGCCAGAGAGTGGTGGGCCTGTGGAATTCATTGCCACAGAGTACAGTGGAGGCCGGGACGCTAAATGTCTTTAAGGCAGAGATTGATAAATTCTTGATGTCACAAGGAATTAAGGGCTACGGGGAGAATGCTGGTAAGTGGAGTTGAAACGCCCATCAGCCATGATTGAATGGTGGAGTGGACTCAATGGGCCAAATGGCCTTACTTCCACTCCTATGTCTTATGGTCTTATAGTCTTATGTTTATATAATATATAATTAATAATTAATATATATAATAAATCAATTGTGCTTGCCTGAATCAATATTAATTGGCAGGATCCCTTCACACAGTCTCAGTGACCTGTCATATTGATTCATGGTTAATTTAAAACATGACTGCGTTAATTCATTGTTAATTAAAGAATGGAAAGCTACATTACTGGCTGATGAGGTAACTAAAATGACAGCTCTGAATCCACAGGAAGCGATGGTTTATTCCCTGATACCTACTGTCCCAGGTCCTCGGGAAGTTCCTATCTCTGGCCACTGCCAATCCCAGAAACTCAAGATTTGTTCTTAAAGAAGTATATTCTGGGCTTGTCCTCCTCTTTGTCTTTCCTCAGGAAACAGGGTTTATTGGCACAGACTCCGCCCCGCTCTTCATCCGATTCAACTGGGAGATTGGGTCTTACTAAAATCATGGGAAGGGCCGTACCAGGCTCTTTTGACAACCTGAACGGCAATAAGGACAGCGGAGAAAGGCTAGACTCACTACACTCGGATCAAAGGGCCAGTGGAATCTCCAGTTGAGGAAGAAGTCTGGACAGCCGAATCAATACAAGAATCGCTGAAACTCAGGCTAAAGAGACTTTGAGCAACTGATTACACAGTGGTAACGCGAGTGCGGGATTATTTCTGTAGGATTGTATATTAAGTCTTTTGGTGCTTCAGCACATTTTTTTAGAATGCTGGGGATGTTTAGAGTTATGATGGTAGCCCTCTTAGTATTGGAATTTTAGATTAGATTACTTACAGTGTGGAAACAGGCCCTTCAGCCCAACAAGTCCACACTGACCCGTCGAAGCGCAACCCACCCATACCCCTACATTTACCCCTTACCTAACTCTAGGGGCAATTTAGCATGGCCAATTCACCTGATCTGCACATCTTTGGACTATGGGAGGAAACCGGAGCACCAGGAGGAAACCCACGCAGACACGGGGAGAATGTGCAAACTCCACACAGTCAGTCGCCTGAGTCGGGATTTGAACCCAGGTCTCTGGCGCTGTGAGGCAGCAGTGCTAACCACTGTGCCACCATGCCGCCCACAAATTTTGTCAAATATCATTTTCGTATGTGTTATTAATGGTTCCTAAATCTGATAATCCACAAGTAATAGACGCTGATGCATGCAGCTTAGTAAATTGTGGGGATGTAGATAATCAGAGGCAGTACCACAGCTCAGAGATACATCTTAAGTCCTATGGGGATGGCCTTGGGGATGGTACTTGATATAATGGTCTCGTCACAGTACACCGAGCCCCCTTCTGACCAGCTCTCAATTGTCCCGATAAAGTAACCCAATATACTTAACAATAAACAAAACCACATGGCACAAAGCAATTCTTGGGGGGGGGGGGGGAGGGCACCTACGAGATATAATTAAATGAAATGTTTGGGATAGAAATGAAAGCTAACGGGATTGATTTCTCAGGCTGTTGTTTTCGAGTTAATGTAGGACAGGGAAAACGGGTAGAACTACTGGATAATAAGGTACAACCTTTCACCCCTCCCGATGACCTTAAAGTAGTAAAAATTATAGAGGTAAAGGATTTTAAAAAGACCATTGAAATAGAACCTGGATATGGGGATGCAAATGCCTGGATTGAATGGGTAAAGTATTCTATAAAAAGTCTGAATAAGAGCAATTGCTATGCATGTGCCTCCAGTAGACCAGTGGCCCAGGTGGTTCCCTTTCTGCGTGAGACAGGAAGGGCATGAAATGTATGATAGCCCTGTACCAGGATGAGGCTGCATGGAATGATAGGAACTATGCCTCCCTATCTCTGATGTTGCCTCCCTTGGAGAAGAAAGACTAAAAAGCCCTCCCCACGTTTACAGCCGCAAGTGGTAATCACACATCGTGTGTGCATAGACGAGGTACAAATCGGTCTAGAGATTTGGGGGAGCTGAAATTGTGTACAGACATTAATTAAGAATGTCACTGAAACAGACAAGGGAGGGAACTACTCAGCACTAAACGTTCCCCGAGCGGATCTGTGGTGGTACTGTGGAGGCAAAATATTGAGACCCACCCCTCCCTCCAGACTGGAGAGGGATATGTGTGATTGTACAATTTGCAATTCCATTTACCCTGGCATTTGTGAAGGAAAAGATAGTAGGGAAAAATGGAAGGAGTAAGAAATCACTGTTAGACACTTCTTTTGATACAGGATTTATCTAGTCTCTATAGGAGTCCCTGCGGGGGGGTACCTGAGGTTTGTAATCAGATTGCAGCAGGCTTTGAGTCATCTCTTCTGGTGGGTAACAATTAATAAAAATGTAGATTGGATAAATTACATTTTCTATAATCAACAGTGATTTATAAATGATACAAAAGATGTACGGTTAAAGGAATATAATTCAAGCAGAAAAAGTGTGTGTGTGTGTGTGTGTGTGTGTGTGTGTGTGTGTGTGTGTGTGTGTGTGTGTGTGTGTGTGTGTGTGATGTTAGGAGGAAGCTGTTGTACCTTTATTCCTAATAGCACTGTGCCTGATAGTTCAATTACTCGGGCCTTAATGGGATTGACTACCTTAGCAGAGGAACTGGCTGAGAAGTCAGGAGTAGACACATCTCTCACGGGATAGCTTGAATCCTGCTTTGGAAAATGGAAGGGGGTGGTGGTTTCCATCCTTACTTCCCTGAGAGTAGTAGCAGAGGGATTGGTAGCCATTGGCTGTTGTATCACACCCTGTATACGAAGGCTAACCCAGAGACAGATTGTGACGCCCTTAATGAAACAGATGCCCCTAAAGAGCACTCCGAGAGAAGGGCTCTACCTGTTAAACAATGAAGGAATAAGTGACCTCAGGGAGATTTTCAAAATAAATGAAATTTTGGGAAAGATGCTCGTCAATTTGGACGTGACATCAGAAAAATGCAGAAGGTAACAAATGATAATTAAAGAAAAAGGTTGAAATTGTGGGATATAGGTAAAGTAGTGTTACTTCTGAAATCATGTTTACTTATGCACGGTAAATGAACTCCCATCAGTGTATAAATGTTTCAGCCAAGAGCTGAGTCAACAAGAATGGAAACTATGTGAAGGAAATACATAATTGTTTTTGTATTAGCTGAAATGTGCCTGTAAAGAATGATAGATGTTACAGACAAATAGATAAGGTACTGTGAGGGGAGGGGGTTAAGTTAGATACGCCTGTACAAACAGTAGTTACAAGCATCTGTTTCCCGCTTCTGCAAAAATAAGAACAAACCACAATCAAGAAGTCATGAGGTCATAAGGTCATAACAACTAAGGGAGGATATGCCTAACAATGGCCCACAGCAGGATGTGGTCAAACGGCCTTGTGAGGCCAGAAATAAGCATTTTGTCACAGACAAGGCCGGATAAGGCAAGAGATAAACAAGAGTAATGGGTGCCGGTCTTAGAAAGGTGGGAGATGTAAACAGGGGAGGAGCAATGGGAGGAGAGAATAGGAACCAAATTACATAAATGTTGCATACTAGTTGAAGTCAGTGTCTGTGTCCCTGCCTTGTGGACAGTAGACACCACACCCTCTTGCAAGATAAAATAAATGACACTACTGATTCAGATCTTGTCTTGGACTGAATTCATTGAAGTGAGTGAGCTTTGTTTCTCACAATATCATCAGATCTGTCCAGAAACATGTCTCAGTCTCTCTCTGTTGATTATATAAAAACCTGTTGGTTGTTTCACATTTAAACTTTTTTTTCCTCTGTGTGTGTTCTCTCTCAAACAATATTTTCACGTCTAACCTTCCCTCCACAAACTCCCACAATCCCCCACTCTCACAACCCTTACACACTCACTCACACATGCACATCCCTTCTCTTGTATTAGTTCAATAGAGATGTCAAGACATAACTTTATGGGAGCCCCACTTACTATAACTCAGCATTGGCTGCAAGTTTTCCTATGTTAGCTAATTAGCTAGTGCAAATATAGTAGCAATACACTGCCAAAAAAATTGCAATGCCCTCCATGTTGGACAGTTAGTCCAATTACTGAACAATACACCAGTTTGGTCTCGATGCTGGGCAGTCATTTTGTCCCAGTTCATGCTGCCTGAGCTGGTTCTGTGAGACATGTTTAGAAATTTATAGAAAGAAACATTTCAACTGCTCTGGTATTGATTTTATTGGATGTTTACTTCTCCACATATTCCTACTCCACTGTCTTTTTTCCAATATTTCCACAACATAGAGTCTTAGAGAACATATACCATGGAGACAGACCCTTTGGTCCAACTCATTCAAGCCAACCAAATTAATGTAGGCCCATTTGGCAGCACTTGCTCCATACTCCTCTAAACTTTTCCTATTCATGTAACCATCTCAATGCCTTTTAAATGTTATAAATGTTATAAATGTACCAGTCTCCATCACTTTCTCTGGCAGTTCATTTCATTTATGCACTATCTTCAGTATGAAAAAGCTACCCCTTATGTCCATTTTAAACCTTTGTCCTCTCACTTTAAACATATGCCGTCCGGACATGTTCTCAGATAATTAATTGTCTCTTTCTATCTTTCTGTCCATCTGAGTCTTTCCCTGACCTTGGTTTATGGCTTAAAGTGTGTAGCGCTGGAAATGCACAGCCAGTCAGGCAGCATTCATGGAGTAGGAGAATTGGTTTCAAGCATAAACTCTTCATCAAGAATGAGGCTTGTGGCCCCAGGGTGCTGAGAGATAAATGGGAGGGGGTGGGGCTGGGGTGAAAGTAGCTGGGAATAAGATAGGTAGATGAAGGTGCGAGTGAGGTTATAGGTTGGAGAAGAGGGTGGAGCAGATAGTTGGGAAGGAGGATAGACAGGTAGGACAGTTCAAGATAGTGGTGCCGCGTTGGAAGGTTGGATCAGGGATAAGGTGGGGGAGAGAAAGTGAGGAAACTGGTGAAACTCACATTGATCCCGTATGGTTGCAAGATCCCAAGGCTAAAGATGAGGCATTCTTCCTCCAGGAATCGAGTGGTAAGGGTTTGGAGGTGGAGGAGGCCCAGGACTTGCATGTCATTGGTGGAGAATGGATAATGAAAGCATTCGGCTAATGGGCAGTAGGATTGTTTAGTGGGTGTGGCCCAATTCTCTGAAATGTTCCACAAGTTAGCGTCCTGGCACATTTTGTCCCCAATGTGGAGGAGACCATATCGTGAGCAACAGACACAGTAAGACCATAAGACCATAAGACCATAAGACATAGGAGTGGAAGTAAGGCCATTCGGCCAATCGAATCCACTCCGCCATTCAGTAGATGATGTATATGGAAGAACTTTCATTCCTCATGAAAAGATTATGCTTGAAACATTGATTCTCCTGTTCCTCAGATGCTGCCTGACTGGTTGTGCTTTTTCAGCACCACACTCTTTGACTTTGATCTCCAGCATCTGCAGTCCTCACTTTCTCTTTGTTTCTTGGCTCCCTAGTATATAGAATGCAGGCAGTGTGAAGCTCAGAAACAATGAAGTGGTGTGTGTTGGGCTGTTGTTCACTTGCCGGGTGTCCCATGTGGTGCTCTATTTTACATAAGGGTTTGAGTAGCTTCGACTCATGCCTTTTGAAACTTGATGTGTGCCTGTGCACTGTGTAGCTGTGTTTGTCCCTCTCAGCTGATCGTGCAGTCAGTAACATCAGGAAGCCCTTTGAGTATTACTGTAAAGGACCAAGCATCTAATGTGCAGCTCAGGCGTTTCTGTCTAAGTCCTGTTATTGAAAAGTTAGTGGAGGTGCCGGGTATGGTTTTCTGGATCTTATGCTGTGAGCTGTTTCAAAAATTCAGGGAGACCTGAGGATTTGGTTACCCAATTCTGGCTGGAGCATTTGGATGGTAGATACGGCATCTGGGTCTGTGACATGAAAAACAAATGGAGCAGAGACTGCAGAGAGGGGTAGTTCTGAAACCACGGAGTGAGTGTGCGCGGGGAAAGGGATCTGCCGTATTCACCAGGGTTATCAAAGAACAGCTTCCCAAGTTACACTTAACCAAGGAGCAGAGTGTCAGAAGATTCTGATTGAACAACCAGCTGGTGTGACCACCTTCAACATGACCTGCAGCTTCACACCAGAGGAGGACAGTGTTGCCAGTGGCTATTAGGATCACAGTTTCATTCAGCTTCTATGATCAGAACTTTCTAGGTCATGGGGCGTCACATATCCATCATCTTCCAGTTTCTCAACATCAATGATATTATTCGGTCATGGAAGTTATATGTGATGGATGAGGTGCATACAATATTGTCTCGCTTAGCAGGGATCTGACACATATATCCTTGTTTTCCTAGTACAGCAGGAATCCTGATGGTCTGCAGGGACTGCAAGGTCCCCATGCCAATCGGGAGAGGTGGAGGAACTGAAGGAACTCTCAATCCAGTAAGGTGCAGTATGACCATGCATTGTACATCATGTTGGTGAATACTTACTCTCCTGGCAGCAGCCATTGCCTCTTTATTCTGAAGCATTGTCTCCGGGTCTCCATGAAGAAAGATTAGATTTATTTCCCAACAGTGGAAGCAGGCCATTTGGTCCAACAAGTCCACACCAACCCTCCAAAGAGGAAACCACCCTGACGCATTTCCCTCTGACTAATGTACCTAACACTATGGGCAATTTAGCATGGCCAATTCACCTGACCTGCACATCTTTGGACTGTGGGAGGAAACCAGAGTACCTGGAGGAAACCCACGCAGACACTAGGAGAATGTGCAAACTCCAAACAAATGGTTGCCCGAGCTTGGAATTGAAACCAGGTTCTTGGCTCTGTGAGGCAGCAGTGCTAACCACTGAGCCACTGTGCCGCCCTTAACTACTGGAATGGCCAGTATGCCATCTCAAAAAGATGGCCTCTCTGATGAAGGCCGTTCCCTTGGAACAAAGTTCAAAACACACTCCACCTCACCACTCCCTACTGACTTTACCTATCTATACACTTTTGGAAACTCTCCACCCTCTCTTGATAATTTAGTTTCTTGCGTATCTCAATTTTCTCATTACCTGATATACCTGCATGTGAGATTTGTATGATACACACAAGGGCATACAGACCCTTTAGCACTTAGAAATTTCTCTCTATCTAGAGAACAATTTGTTTTTCTATTATACTGGCAACAATAGATAATGTCATGTTACACTTGTATAATTCGTTGGTGAGGCCCCACTTGGAGTATTGTGTGCAATTTTGGTCACCCTGTTATAGGAAAGACATAGTTAAGCTGGGAAAAGTGCAAAGAAGATTCACAAGGATGATACCAGGACTATAGACCTGAGTTACAGGAAGAGATTGGCCAGGTTAAAACTTTATTCCTTGGAACGTGGGAGAATAGTGCTTACCTTATAAAACCAAGAAGGGCATAGGCAGGAAGAATGTATATAGTCTTTTTCCCAGGGATGAGAAGTTGAAAACTGTAGGACATGGATTTAATGTGAGGGAGAAAGGTTTAAGAAGAATCTGAGGGGCAACTTCTTCACATCTATAGCAGTGTATATACGGAATGAGCTGCCAGACAAAGTGGTTAACAGGTAGGAGACGAGGAGAACACAAAAAGCCAGGCAGCATCGGGAGGTGGACAAGTTGACGTTTGGAGTGTAACCCTTCTTTAGGACTCAGAAGTCCTGTAGAAAGGTTGCACCCAAAATGTCAACTTCTCCACCTCCTGATGCTGCCTAGTTTTCTGTGTTCTTCCAGCCTCCTGTCTATCTATTTTGGATTCCAGCATCTGCAGTGTTTATGTCTCTAGGGGAAGTGGTTGAGGCAGGTACAAGAGCAACATTTTAAAAACATTTGTATAGGTACAAGGATGGTAAAGTTTAGAGGGGTATGGACTAAACATGAGTAAGTGGAATGAGCTGAATGGGCACAATGGCCAGCATGGACCAATTTGTGCTGAGTGGGATGTTTCCATGCTGTATTACTCTATGACTCTATAACTCATATTTAGCCATGTTACATTTCACTGCGAAATGTTGTCCCATTCACCTAAACTATCCATTATGGTTCGAACATTTCTTAAATTGTCATCACAATTTTTTTTCCCTCATTGTTGAAAATTTAGCATTTCTTATTGCTTCATCCAAAGAATACAATAGATGGCAAATAGTTGGGGCCTGAGATCTGAAGTCTCCAGCACCTCAACATTTGCCAACTAGAAAACAATGCATCTATCCCATCTCTGCATTTTGGCAGTTTACCTATCCTCTGTCCAAGCCAATAAACTACTCTTAACCTCCTGTGCTCTTATTTTACGGATTAATCTTTTGTGCAGCACCTTATTCCATTCCTTTTGGAAGTCTAGATATATTGATGCTCCAGAATCCCCATTATCCACCTTGCCTGTCCCACCTTTAAAGAATTTGAGCAAATAATTCAAACACAATTCCGCATGGGGTGGTTTACTTGAACACCAGCTTGAGCACCAAACTAGAGATCAGGCTGTTTTGGAATTGATGGTGAGTGATCAGAAGTGCTAATTAAAAACCTTTTTTGCCTGGTGTTGCTGAGTCTATACCTGGAATGTTGTGCACAGTTTTGGTGTCCCAATTTAAGACAGAATATACTAATGGCAGAGGAAGTTCGATTAACCCTCTCCAGCTTAATCCCTCAGGCAGCAAATTTCCTCTGATGAGGAAACTCAGTCTGTATTCTTTTGAGTTCAAAGAATGTGAGTAATTGCAGTGAAACCTAGAATATTCACACAGAGGGGAGTGACTGACACAGGGGCATGGAGAAGTCCAAGCAGGCAAAGTTAGAAAGAATCCCAAGGAATTCTAAAAGTACATAACACAGAACATAATAACCAGGGAACAATTAGGACCCAGTAGAAACCAAAGGGAAATATGTATGTGGAGCTAGGCAACATTGATAAAGTGTTACATGAGTGTTTCGCCTCTGTTTTACTTGGGAGAAGGACACTGCAAGTACAGAATTTGTGAGGATAGACCTTGAAGCTCTTAAGTAGATTGATATAAAATGTGAACTGAGACTGATGGTTTTGGCTGGCATAAGGTTGGACAAACCACCAAGTCCAGATGAGTTGAATTTCAGGCTGAGGGTTAGAAACAAGGGAGGAAGGAACCTAACTCAAATTCTGTTGTAGAACATGGCTAGCGGGGAGGTGTCAGAGGACTAAACGGGAGGTTCCAGTTCATAGGAAGGATGGCAAAAATAGACCAGTGAAAATTGGACAAGAGAGTATCAGATCATTCTTAGGGAAACTGTTAGAGAAAATAGTAAAGAAGAAAATTGATCTCCAATTAGAGAGGCAATGTTTGATCAGAGATTGTCAGCATGACTTTATCAGAGGGAAGTTGTGCTGAACGAATGTTATTGGTTTTTTTTTCAAGGAGGTCATTTATATTTTTTAACAAGGTCCTTGGCAAAGCCTCATATGAGAAATTGGTAAATAATGTAAAATCTCATTGTATCAAGAGATTGGCAAGTTGCCTCCAACATTGTCTTAGTGGCAGGAGACAGATGGCGATGGTTGAAGGCGTTTGTGCAACTTCAGGCGAGTTTTTGCTGTCCCTTATCATTCTTGGTTTTCATAAAAGTTACAGATATGAATGCGGAGTGGGATGGGGGAAGTGTGATAAATAGGTTTGTGTTCGACACAAAGATTGACTAGGTAGTAAGTGGAAGGTTTTATGTTGCAGGATGCTACAGATGGAATGGTCAGTTGTGCAGATCAATGGTAGATGGAATTGAATCCGGCCAAATATGAAGTGAAAAATCACACAACACCTGGTTATAGTCCAACAGGTGAACCTGGTGTTTATGATTTTTAACTTTGTCCAACACCAGCTCCTCCAAAATGTGAAGTGATATGCTTTGGAAGATGGAACGAGACAGGGGAGTATTGAATGTATGGTAACACAAGAGGAAGTTTGGAGGATGTTCTCCACAGATCAATGAAGCGACTGCACAGATTAGTTAAGAAGCCAAAGGGGGCTGAATGCATCAGCATAGCCTTTATATATCAAGGCATATCTTCTAATACAGGACGTTGGTTAGGGCAAGATGGAATACTGTGTGCAGTTCTGGGAGCCACATTGCAGGTAGGGTGTGATTGCACTGGACCAGGTGCAGAGAAGATTCACCAAGATGTTGCCGGGATGGAGGACAGCAGTTATGAAGACAGACTGGATAAGCTTGGATTGTTTGTTTTTGTGCAGAGAAGGCTGAGGGGGATGTAATTCAGAAGCATAAAGTTACAAGTGACATGGACATGGCGGACAGACAGCAGCTTTTCTTTTAAAGTGAAGGGTTCAATGTTTAGAGAGGGTGTGAAGATTGCTTTTCAGATGGTGTTGGGGATCTGGAGTGCACTTCCTGAGAGTTGTCACTTGTAACCATACAAGCGTTAAAAAGTACTTGGACGAGCATTTGAAGCATTATTACATTCATGTATATGGGCCTCGTGTCAGAAAGTGGGACTGATTTTGATGGTGCTGTATTTCTAACGGTACAGAGTCTATGCTTCTGTGATTGTATGATTGTAGAAGGTAAATCAATGAGTAGCTTAAAATGGGACTTGATGATTCTATTAAGAGCAAATTAGCAATGGATATAACTTCTAAAAGAATGCCAAAGGGAAAGGTAAGAGAAAAAAATTATTATCTGAAAGAAGGGATGAAGAATGGGAAATTGTCAGAAACTTTAAGCAACAACTTCAGTTCTGTCTTTACAGAAGAAAACATAATAAAACAACAAAAACACCCAGCAGCACTAGAAAACTAATGTTGCAGACATTTCATCACCTGTCTAGGTGACATCCTCAGTGCTTGGGAGCCTCCTGTGAAGCGCTTCTGTGATCTTTCCTCCGGCATTTATAGTGGTTTGAATCTGCTGCTTCCGGTTGTCAGTTCCACTATAAATGCCGGAGGAAACATCACAGAAGCGCTTCACAGGAGGCTTCCAAGCACTGAGGATGTCACCTAGACAGGGGATGAAACGTCTGCAACACAAATTCCCAGCTCGGTGAACAGAACCACAACAACGAGCACCCGAGCTACAAATCTTCGAACAAGAAAACTAAGTCTGTGAGTAAAAGGGAAGAGAATAAAATCATCAATAAATGCTTTTGCAGAAATTATTTGAAACAAATGTGATGGCTGTAGACAAAGTCAACACAGATTTATGATTTGAGAATGATAACTGGTAGATAAATTATGGAGAAGCAATGGATGGTAATGCATTTAGGTTTTCAGAAAGATGTTTGATGAATTCCCAATCCGAGTGTGTAAAATCAAATCTTATGGGATTAGGGTAAATATGCGGTTTTAGAATGGGAGAGCTGAAATGAATCAATGAGTCAGAATGAAAGAATGCTTGCTTGGAGTGGAAGGCTCGTGAGGTAGCAGGGATCTGTGCATGGGCCCCAGCTGTTCATAGTATGTATCAAACATTTAGTTGAGCAAATCAAATGCAATATTTCTAAGTCTGATGATGGCACTAAATGACGTCGGATTGTGAGTGGTGAGGAGGATACAGCAAAGCTCCAAGATGATTGAGACAAGTGGAGTAAATGGCAAATACGTGGGAGATGAAGAGAAATGTGGATAGATGTAACGTTGTGAGGAAATAGAACGGCAGCCTACTATTTGAAAAGGGATTGATTGAAAAATGATATACAAATGGACTTTTGCTCCAGTTTTTTTTGCTTTTGTTTCTTCTGCACAGAACCCCACTGGTCCTCACCACCAACCTCCATATACATCATATCATCTGTCGTCATTTCCGCCACCTCCAAACGGACCCCACCACCCGGGATATATTGCCCTCCCCTTCTCTATCAGCGTTCCGAAAAAACCACTCCCTCCATGACTCCCTCATCAGGTCCACACCCCCCACCAACCCAACCTCCACTCCCGGCACCTTCCCCTGCAACCGCAAGAAATGCAAAACTTGCGCCCACACCTCCCCCCTTACTTCCCTCCAAGGCCCCAAGGGATCCTTCCATATCCGCCACAAATTCACCTGCACCTCCACACACATCATTTACTGCATCTGCTGCACCCGATGTGGCCTCCTCTATATTGGGGAGACAGGCCGCCTACTTGCGGAACGTTTCAGAGAACACCTCTGGGACACCCGGACCAACCAACCCAACCACCCCGTGGCTCAACACTTCAACTCCCCCTCCCACTCCACCAAGGACATGCAGGTCCTTGGACTCCTCCATCACCAGACCATAGCAACATGACGGCTGGAGGAAGAGCGCCTCATCTTCCACCTTGGAACCCTCCAACCACAAGGGATGAACTCAGATTTCTTCAGTTTCCTCATTTCCCCTCCCCCCACCTTGTCTCAGTCCCAACCCTCGAACTCAGCACCATCTTTCTAACCTGCAATCTTCTTCCTGACCTCTCCGCCCCCACCCCCTCTCCGGCCTATCACCCTCACCTTAACCTCCTTCCACCTCTCGCATTTCCAACACCCCTCCCCCAAGTCCCTCCTCCCTATTTTTTATCTTAGCCTGCTTGGCACACTCTCCTCATTCCTGAAGAAGGGTTCGTGCCTGAAACATTGATTCTCCTGCCCCTCCATGGATGCTGCCTGACCTGCTGTACTTTGCCAGCAACCCATTTTCAGCTCTGATCTCCAGCATCTGCAGTCCTCACTTTCTCCTAGAAGATTTTAATATGCTGCGAATCCTCTTGCAAGGATGCCTTCCTTGAAGAAGCTCTCTTCATCCCTCTACAAGTGAGTCCTTCTCTCACTGCACACCCCAGATCATCTCCTCTGCCCAGAAGCTCTTCAGCCACGTTCTCAAACAGACTCACTACCACAGCCACATCTCCTTCCTCAGCACCTGCCTACAGAACCGACTGACCCCGCACGGACTCCGGACTATGTTCAGACCAACAAAACTTGGAACCAACCAGGACAACCAGTACCTACAACAAATCCAAAGCCTCCAGCAACAGACCTCCCTCCAGATGCTCAGCTCCATGCTTGCAGCCATGCGTTGCTACCTACATTCCCTGCAGTCAGCCCAACCCCAGCTCAGGACAACACTCTCACAGACCTGCAAAGGACCTCTACTGTTCTTCATCCACAGAAGAATCCATACACTAAACAAACAGTTCTTCCTAGCCATATCAGAAATTAAAGACAGTAAGTACCAAAAACTTTTATGTACTTACCCCCACACTTCGGATTCCTCAACTGTTCCAGAATCTTCCATCGGCCTCTGGAACCACTCAGGCGCCATTACCCACGCGGCTGCTGCAGCAACCGCCACCGCGAACCATGATGTCACTTCCGCCCCCAGCGACCTTGGAGCCTCCGCGATTGCCGCCTAGACAACTGCCCCACGATCGCCAGGAAGACCATCGCTGACAGATTCGCAGCCTCCGCGGGGTTCGCGGCTGTCGGGAACAACACCGTTTCTGCTGTCGCCACAACCACTTCAGCCTCCGGGGTTGCCGTCACAGCATCTACTTCCGCCCCCAGTGACATCACTCACCTGCACAATGACTACGCCGCATGCATCTCCGCCCCCACGCTGATCTCCGTCCGCACGCCTAACCCCGCCCTGCCCCAATTCCCGCCCCCACAACTAATTCCGCCCCCACTCCAGCTCCAGCCCCACACCAGGTCCTAGCTCCCAGCCCTGCCGTGTTTTCACCATCCCTCCAGACCTTCCCCTCTCTGAGGATGAAAGATCAGTCCTCAGCAGAGGCCTCACCTTCATTCCCCTATGCTGTCGGATTAACGAGTTCAACACGCACGAGACATCGAACAATTCTTCCGCTGCCTTCACCTCCACGCCTACTTCTTCAAACAGGATTCTCACCCACCCTCTGACGACCCCTTCTCCCGCCTCCAACACACCCCATCCACCTGGACGCCCCGTGCTGGCCTCTTACCTGCCCTTGATCTCCTCATAGCCAACTGCCGCTGCAACATTAACCGCCTCACCCTCTCCACCCCTCTCACCCACTCCAACCTCTCACTCTCGGAACATGCAGCCCTCCACTCCCTCCGTTCCAACCCCAACCTCGCTATCAAACCTTCAGACAAGGGAGGCGCGGTGGTAGTTTGGTGCACCGACCTTTACACCACTGAGGCTAAACGCCAGCTCGCGGACACCTCCTCCTACTGCACCCTTGACAATGACCCCACCTCCCACAACCAAACCATCATCTCCCAGACCATCCATAACCTCATCACCTCAGGGGATCTCCCATCCACCGCCTTCAACCTCATAGCCCCACAACTCTGCACCGCCCGTTTCTACCTCCTGCCCAAAATCCACAAACCTGACTGCCCCATCCGACCCATTGTCTCAGCCTGCTCCTGACCCACTGAACTCATCTCTGCATACCTCGACACGTGTCCCCCTTAGTCCAAGAACTCGCCACTTATGTTCGGGACACCACCCACGCCCTCCACCTCCTCCATGATTTTTGCTTCCCGGGTCCCCAACGCCTTATCGCCACCATGGACATCCAGTCCCTGTACACCTCCATCCCCCATCACGAAGGACTCAAAGTCCTCCCACTTCTTCCTTTCCCGCTGTACCAACCAGTACCCTTCCACTGACACCCTCCTTCAACTGACTGAACTGGTTCTCACCCTGAACAACTTCTCTTTCCAATCCTCACACTTTCTCCAAACCAAAGGAGTAGCCATGGGCACCCGCATGGGCCCCAGCTATGCCTGCCTCTTCATAGGATATGTGGAACAGTCCATCTTCCACAGCTACACTGGCACTACCTTTTCCTCCGCTACATCGATGACTGTATCGGCGCTGCCTCGTGCTCCCATGAGGAGGTTGAACAGTTCATCCACTTTACCAACACCTTCCACCCCGACCTCAAATTCACCTGGACCGTCTCAGACTTCTCCCTCCCCTTCCTAGACCTTTTCATTTCTATTTTGGGTGACCGAATCAACACAGACATTTACTATAAACCGACCGACTCCCACAGCTACCTAGATTACACCTCCTCCCGCCTTGCCCCCTATAAAAATGCCAATTCATATTCCCAATTCCTTCGTCTCCACCGCATCTGCTCCCAGGAGGACCAATTCCAATACCGAACAACCCAGATGGTCTCCTTCTTCAAAGACCGCAATTTCTCCCCAGACATGATCGATGATGCTCTCCACCACATCTCCTCCATTTCCCGCTCCTCCGCCCTTGAGCCCCGCCCCTCCAATCGCCACCAGGACAGAACCCCACTGGTCCTCATCTACCACCCCACCAACCTCCATGTACATCATATCATCTGTCGTCATTTCTGCCACCTCCAAACGGACTCCACCACTAGGGATATATTTCCCTCCCCTCCACTGTCAGTGTTCTGAAAAGACCACTCCCTCCATGACTTCCTTGTTAGGTCCAAACCCCCCACCAACCCAACCTCCACTCCCGGCACCTTCCCCTGCAACTGCAAGAAATGCAAAGTTTGTGCCCCCACCTCCCCCTTTATTTCCCTCCAAGGCCCGAAGGAATCCTTCCATATCCGCCACAAATTCACCTGCACCTCCACACACATCATTTGCTGCATCCGCTGCACCCGATGTGGCCTCCTCTATATTGAGGAGACGGGCCACCTACTTGCGGAATGTTTCAGAGAACACCTCTGGGACACCCGGACCAACCAACCCAACCATCCCGTGGCTCAACACTTCAACTCCCCCTCCACTCCACCAAGGACATGCAGGTCCTTGGACTTCTCCATCGCCAGACCATAACAACACGACGGTTGGAGGAAGAGCGCCTCATCTTCCGCCTAGGAACCCTCCAACCACAAGGGATGAACTCAGATTTCTCCAGTTTCCTCATTTCCCCTCCCCCCACCTTGTCTGTCCCAACCCTTGAACTCAGCACCACCATCCTAACCTGCAATCTTCTTCCTGACCTTTCCGCCCCCACTCCCTCTCCAGCCTATCACTCTCACCTGAACCTCCTTCTACCTATCGCATTTCCAATGCCCCTCCCCCAAGTCCCTCCTCCCTACCTTTTATCTTAGCCTGCTTGGTACACTCTCCTCATTCCTGAAGAAGGGCTCATGCCTGAAACATCGATTCTCCTGCTCCTTGGATGCTGCCTGACCTGCTGCGCTTTTACAGCAACACATTTTCAGATCTGAAGTCTAACATCTGAATACAGAAGCAACACTGGGAATGGCATTGGCACGCCAATCAGTGTACACAGACCTGTCAAATAGGTAACAGTAGTATTTCAAAGGATCTGGATCTCCTTGTGCACCAGCCACTGAAAGCAATATTGCAGGAGCAGAAAGCAGTTAGGGAGATAAATGTGTTGACCTCAATTTCAAAGGGATTTGTGCGCAGTTTTGGTCTTCTTGCCTAATAGAGGATAGAACTGTCATTGAGATAGTGCAGTGAAGGATGACCAGACTGATCTCCAGGGCTTGCTGTGTGAGCAGAGTTTGGGTCAGCTAGCCCTGCATTCCATGATTGTTGATATATTTGTTGGACTGGGAGCAGTGCCCCGAAAGCTAGCGCTTCCAAATAAATCTATTGGACTATAAGCTGGTGCTGTGCAATTTTTAAACATTCTTTAAGAAAGATGGTAAGGAAAAGCCAAAGAACTATAGACTGGTGAGCATGACATCAGTGGTGGGAAGTTGTTGGAAGGCTCCTGAGGAACAGATCTTGTGTGCATTTGGAAAGGCAAGGACTGATTTGAAATAGTCACCATGGTCTTGTGTGTGGGATAGCGTGTTTCACTAACTTGATTGAAATTTTTGAAGCAGTGACACAGAGGTTTGCTGAAGGCAGAGCAGTGGATGCTGTTTGAATGGACTTAAGTCAGGTGTTGGACAAGGTTCTTCATGATAGACTGGTGAAAAGGTTAGATCACTCAGAATACATGGAGAACTATCCATTTGCTTAGATTTGCTAGTCAGTAGAAGAAATATGGTGGTGGTGGAGGGCAGTGTTTTGGATGGAGGCCTGGGACCAGTGGGCTGCCACAGGGATTGGTGTGGGGTCCACTGCTTTTTGTCATTTACAGAAATGATTTTGATTCAAATATAGGAAGCATAGTTAGCAAGTAACAGTTTGCAGATAATACAAAAATTATTGGTGTAGTGGATAGCAAAAAAGGTTACCTCAGTGCAGCTGGACCTTGATCAGATGGGCCAATTGGCCAAGGAGTGGCAGATGGAATTTAATCTAGATCAATGCGAAGTGCTACATTTTGGTAGAACAAATCAGAGCAAGACTTATACACGTAATGGTCATTTGCTGGGTAGTGTCTCCAAACAAAGGGACCTTGGAATGTAGGTTCATAGTTCCTTGAAAGTGGAGTCGCAGGGAGATAGAATAGTGAAGAAAGCATTTGGTTTGCTTGCCTTTAGTCATCAGTGCATTGAGTACGGGAGTCCATTGGTCACGTTATGGCTATACAGGACATTGGTTAGGCCACTTTTCAAATACTGTCTGCAATTCTGGTCTCCCTGCTATACGAAGAATGTTGATTAATTTGAAACAGTTCAGAAGTGATTTACAACAATGTTGCCAGGTTTGGCAGGTTTGAGCTGGACGGAGAGCCGAATAGGCTGGGACTATTTTCTCTGTCACATCAGAATTTGAGGGGTGATGTCATGGAGAAATATAAAATCTAGAGAGGCATTGATAGATTGTGGTAAAGGTATTTTTCTCCAGGCTGGGAGAGTCAAAAACTACAAGGCTTAGGTTTAAGTTGAGAAGGAAAAGATTTAAAGTGGGCCTAGAGGCAACTTTTTCATGCAGAGGGTGATGGACGTATGCATTGACGTGGTCTCATTTATCGCTCCACTCTGCAGGCACCCTGCCTCTATTCCTGATGAAGGACTTTTGCCCGAAACGTTGATTTTCCTGTTCCTTGGATGCTGCCTGAACCTTTCCAGCACCACTCTAATCTAGACTCTCGTTTCCAGCATCTGAACTCCTTGTTTTTACTTTATGTAGTAGAGGAAGTGATGGAAGCTGGTACAGTTACAGTTACAAAGACATCTGATTGACTTGTGAATAGGAAGTAGTTAGATAGATATGGGCCAAATACTTGCAAATGGCAGTAGATTAATTTATGATACCTGGCCAACATTGATGAGTTTGTCTGAAAGGTCTGTTTCCATTCTGTATATTTCTATGACTCAATGACAATATAAGTTGGATAACAATGAAGAAGCTGCAAGCCAGATAACCTTCAAGATAATGGCTGAGATCAAAAGAAAGTTTTCAGCTAATTATACAAGTACTTGGATGCTGTTTTTGCTAAATACTATCAGGTGAGACAAGCGAAAGCACCAGAATAACTAGTTGAATTTGAATATTGATAACCTGAAATTAAGTAGGAGAAACTGAAGACAGCAGATGCTGAAGATCAGAAGTGAAGAGTGTGGTGCTGGAAAAGCACAGTTGGTCAGAGGAGCAGGTGAGTCGACGTTTCGAGCATAAGCCCTTCATCAGGAATAAGGCTTGTGGGCCAATGAGGCTGAGAGACAAATAGGAGGGGTGGGGCCTATGGGAAGGTAGCCTAGAATGTGATAGATAGGTGAAGGTGGGGCTGAAAGTAATAGGTCAGAGATGAAGATGGAGCTGATAGGTGGGAAAGAAGATGGATAATTAGGAATGTTCAAGAGGGTGGTGCTGATTTGGAAAGTTGGGACTGGGATAAGGTAAGGGATGAATGAGGAAACTAGTGAAATCCACATTGATCTCATTTGGTTGGAGGGTTCCAAGGTGGAAGATGAGGAGCTCTTCCTCCAGGCAGCAGGTGGTTAGGGTTTGGCGATGGAGGATGACCAGGACCCTGCATGTCCTTGCAGATTGGGAGGGAGAGTTAGTGTTCAGCCACAGGGTGGTGGGCTTGGTTAGTGCTTATCTCTGCATACCTTGACACCATCCTGTTCCCCTCACTCCAGGAATTCCCCACCTGCATTTGGGGACCACCTATGCCCTCCACCTCCTCCAGGACTTTGGTTTCCCTAGCCCCCTATGCCTCATCTTCACCATGGATATCCAGTTCCTATACACATCTATCTGCCATGATGAAGGCCTCCAAGCCTTCTGTATCTTCCTCTCACACCGACCCAACCAGTACCCTTCCACTGACACCCCCATCTGCCTGGCTGAACTGGTCCTCACCGTCAACAACTTCTCCTTCCAATCCTTCTACTTTCTCCAGACCAAATGGATAGCCATGGGCACTCTCGCTGGACACAGCTATGCCTGCCTCTTTGTTGGGTACATGGGACAGTCCATCTTCCATAGCTACACCAGCACCATCCCTCACCTTTCCCTCTGCAATATGAAAGATTGTATCGGCACTACCTTCAGCTCCCATGAGGAGGTTGAAAAGTTGTTCAACTTCACGAACATCTTCCACCCCAATCTCAGGTTCACCTGGACCATCTCGGACACCTCTCTCCCCTTCCAGGACCTCTATATCCCCATTACCTGCGACCAACTCAACACAGACATCCACTATAAACTCACCAACTCCCGCAGCTACCTGGATGACATCTCCCTACCCTGTGTGAAAATGCTATCCCTTATTCCCAATTCCTCTTCCTCCGCCAGAACTGCTCCCAGGAGGAACAATTCCATCATTGAACATCCCAGATGGCCTCCTTTTTCAACGACTGAAATCTCACCTCCCATATGGTAGACAATATCCATCATTGCATCTCCTCCACTTCCAATACCTCTGCCCTTGAACTGCATCCCTCCAATTGGAACAAGGACAGAAACTCTCTGGTCCTCACCTTCCACCCCACCAACCTCTGGATACACCACATCATCCTCAACTATTTCAGCCACCTACAAACAGACCCCATCATCAGGGATATATTTCCCTCCCCACCCCTATCTGATTCTCAGAGAGACCATTTTCTCCGCAACTCACTTGTCGTGTCCATGACCCCCACTAAATCATACTCTTCTCCTGGCACCTTCCCCTGACACCGCAAGAAGTGCAACCCTGCTCCATACTTCCCCAATAACTTCCACCCAAGGTCTCAAAGAATCCTCCCACTTCTGACACAAATTTATCTGTACTTCCACACACATGTCATCTATTGCATATGTTACCACTGATATGGTCTCTCTACATCTGATTGAGGTCTACAAAATCATGAAGGGTATAGACAAGGTAGATAGAGATAAGCTTTTTCCAAGGGTGAAGGATTCAATAATGAGAGGTCACGCGTTCAAGGTGAGAAATGAAAAATTTAAGGGGGATACATGTGGCAAGTACTTCACACAGAGGGTAGTGGGCATTTGGAACATGTTACCAGCAGAGGTGGTAGAGGCAGGCACGGTAGATTCATTTAAGACGCATGAGTAGATTAGATTAGATTAGATTAGATTAGATTACTTACAGTGTGGAAACAGGCCCTTCGGCCCAACAAGTCCACACCGACCCGCCGAAGCGCAACCCACCCATACCCATACTCTTACCCCTTACCTAACACTACGTGCAATTTAGCATGGCCAATTCACCTGACCCGCACATCTTTGGACTGTGGGAGTAAACCGGAGCACCCGGAGGAAACCCACGCAGACACGGGGAGAACGTGCAAACTCCACACAGTCGCCTGAGTCGGGAATTGAACCCGGGTCTCAGGTGCTGTGAGGCAGCAGTGCTAACCGCCGTGCCGCCCACTAATGGAGATGGAGAGCAGAGGGATACAGATGCTTAGGAACTGACCGACAGGTTTAGACAGTAGATTTGGATCGGCTCAGGCTTGGAGGGCTGAAGGGCCTGTTCCTGGGCTGTAAATTTTCTTTGTTCTTTGAAGTCTATTAAGTTGGTAAGGCACGATCTCCCTCTCACAAAACCATGTTGACTATCACTAATAAGCGCATTATTTTTTAAATATAAATAAATTTTATCCCTCAGTACCTTCTCCAGAACTTTCCCACCACTGACATTAGGCTCACTGGTCTGTAGTTACCTGGAATATCGCTACTACCCTTCTTGTACAGGGGACAACATGAGCAACTCTCCAGTCCTCTGGCACCTCAGCTGTATTTAAGGATGCTACAAAGATATCTTTCAGGGCCCCAGCTATTTCCTCTCTTACCTCCCTCAGCAACCTAGCATAGGTCCTATCTGGTCCTGGGGATTTGTCCACCTTAATATCTTTTAAGATTAGAATGGTGTTGGAAAAACACATGCATCTGTAACTCATAGTTTGATGAAAATGTTTTCCTCTTGTTGTTTCATGCATCATTTCCCACAGTATGGCTGCTAGTACTTGAAGCCTCGCCCTCCTCAGTCAATGGTGGGCCTGTAGAAACACTCTTGTTGATAGACATTGAAGTACCACATGCTGAGTATGTTCTGCTTCCTTGTCACTCTCAATGCTTCTTTAAATTTATTTTCAACATCATGGTGAAGTGATTTATCACAGAGGCGTGGTGTGGAGAACCTTCCTCACAGTTAACGTAGTGACGATCTTTATCCTGCTTTTTAAAGATTGTGGATTGTCTCCTTGTGTCAGACGTTACCTGGTGGCTATGGCAGTGGCTGATTTACTGGTCATTATCCTCGACCTGATATTCAGACAAATTCCCATTGTTTATTGGGAACAGTTTTATTTCCTGTTCTCCATCCCCATTTGTAATATTCACGCTGTCCTGCTATATGCAGCCACTGACTGCTCTGTACATCATCAGGCGATTTCCTTAACTAGATTTGACCTGCTACCATGTGATTGATCAGGTTCTGGAAACAATGTTGGGGAATTCCAGGGAAACTTTTTTCATGAGTGTATGTCACAGTGCCACCGCCACTGGTGGGTCTATCCTGTCAGTGGGACAGGATATACCCAAGAATGGAAATGGTGCTTCGAGTAACATTACCCATTAGATTTGATTGTGAGTACGATGATGTCAGACTGTTCCTTCAACAGTTAAAATGAGGAATGAAGGTGACAACGGAGCGTGAATAATGAATTCAAAAGCTGAATGAAAGGCACTCTATCTGAATGTGTGTTATATTATCAGAAAATAAAAATGGGGAAGCAGTGCATACATTGAGGGAAATGGATATAATTTAACGGCATTAGACAGACATGGCTATAGGATAACCGATATTGGGAACTGAATATCCAGAAAACTTTACTGCTGGGGGAGTCAAGCAAAAATGAAAAGGAGATGGAACAGATATCTGAATAAGGATTACATTTGTTTGAACCTCAAAGAGGACCTTACGTCAAATGATCAAGATATTGGCTTACTGATGTTGTTTCTGTGTGCAAAGTGCCTGATGGTTCGGGTTTGGGGAGAGATTCCACTCTGCGGCTGAATCGATCTCCACAAATTTAATTGACAAAGGGCCTTTTGTGGCGTGGTCATTATGACTTGAACATATTCTATAACTGATATTATTTATGAATTGCCAAAAGATCCTGAGGGAAGCGAACCTGTCCCAGGGAGAAGAAGACATCGTTTCAAAGTCCCCTCAGACAGTAAAAGGGCTGAATAAACTTTCCTTGCATTTACATTTCTTCATGACAGAGAATCGATCAGAATCTGGGCCGAAAGTCAAAAATTTCCAACCAGAGAACTCAAAGAGACTCCTTCAGGACGGCAACATTTTCACTCTCTGTGTTAGGAACTGAAAAGAAGTGACCTGTGTCTGCCCTCAAATGAGTTCTAGAAAACATATGTTCTTATGGATATGTGTCTGTGTATTTGGGCAACAGAACTTTCTTGTGTTTACTCACAGTTTTGTAAGTAATGAGAACTTCACGTTTGTTTTTTTCAGCTCCAATTATTTCAATAAACCTCTGAACGCAGTGACATGTTTGAAAATCTCACTTTGTCCTCAATCAAGCAGGTAAGTTTGCCTCCAGGCCGATGTATAATTTGTTTGTTTTCCTTCCTCACAGTTAACGTAGTGACGATCTTTGTCCTGCTTTATAAAGATTGCGGATTGTCTCCTTGTGTCAGACATTACCTGGTGGCCATGGCAGTGGCGGATTTACTGGTCATTATCCTCGACCTGATATTCAGACAAATTCCCATTGTTTATTGGGAACAGTTTTATTTCCTGTTCTCCATCCCCATTTGTAATATTCA
Organism: Hemiscyllium ocellatum; assembly: GCF_020745735.1. Classification (NCBI taxonomy): domain Eukaryota; kingdom Metazoa; phylum Chordata; class Chondrichthyes; order Orectolobiformes; family Hemiscylliidae; genus Hemiscyllium; species Hemiscyllium ocellatum. Next base: position 12,791 of record NC_083410.1, on the reverse strand, counting down.
CGCTGTCCTGCTTTATGCAGCCACTGACTGCTCTGTCTGGTTCACCGTCACTTTCACCTTTGATCGGTTTGTGGCCATTTGTTGCCAGAAGCTGAAAAGTAAATATTGCAGTGAGAAAACGGCGGCTGTGGTTCTGGGAGCAGTGACTGTGCTGAGCTGTTTAAAGAACATTTTCTGGTATTTTATGTACACACCTTGGTATTGGCTGATGAATGCCCCCTGGTTTTGTGAGATAACAAACGATGTTCTATCCTCCAGGGTCTGGGTCACAATCGAGTTCCTCCACCACATTCTAACCCCGTGTGTCCCATTTCTCCTGATTCTGCTGCTCAATGTTCTCACCGTCAGACACATTTTAGTGACCAGCAGAGCCCGCAGGAGACTCTGCGCTCACACCAATGGGGACACGGAAATGCAAAATCGAAACAAATCCATCATCTTACTGTTTGTGATCTCGGCCAATTTCATCTTGTTATGGTCAATGTTAATGCTGTATTCTATATGGTACCGGATGCATTGGTTTGGATATAAATCCATGAATCTAGCTCCCTTTGTGCGGGAAATGGGCTTCATGCTGCAGCTCCTCAGTTGCTGCACAAACACCGCGATTTATGCCGTGACCCAGACTAAGTTCAGACAGCAGCTGAAGAATGTGCTGAAAATATCAAAGTCGCCAATCAAACATTCACATTAATCAATCTCTTTGGGAGTTCCTTATTTTAGTTCACTGTTTCAGCAACTAAGCAGCCTGTGACTATGGTAATGGACTGAGCTAATTGCTGGTTTGTCCAATCTTATTCCACTGAGGGATGTGAGGACGTATTTCAATGTATTTCTCAACTCAGAGACCACTGAGAAAAGGTACCGTTCCACTGACTGCATCTGTAAGTTCAATTTGTAAGCAAGAAAAATGATCATTAAAAAGTGCGAAGCGGAGAATGAACGATGTTGTTGTTCATCTTTGTGCTGAAGAAGCTGAGCTGGAGAGAGACAGACTTGGCCCCAAGTCCTGGTCCTCAGGGAAGTCTGGGCAACGGGGTCCAATCTCAGGTCACTCTGTCCTTACTTTCACTTCTGGATCATCCACTTGGACCTGCTTCGCCAGAATTCATCTCTCTCCCTTGTTCCCTTTCTCTCCATCTCTCCCCAACTCTCGCACTGTCTTTTCACTCTCTCTCCTCCTCCCATTGTTGCCTCTTTCTGCTCATATCTGAGGCATAATATTGATTGGATGAAACTGCTATCTGTCTCCAAAGACATGGTTTGAAGAACAAAAGAACTGTGCAATCTGAGCAATCCACAGGCTGTAATGTTTCCTCCAAAAAACAGCCTGCCATTTGTGTCGTGGTGTGGGTGGCCAACAGAAGGTACAATTGTATCACTTTAAGCACAAGAGCCTTTGACTCGTCACTTTTTTATTCATTCAAACTTCCCTCCAGCAAGTCTCATTGCAGCCAGAGATAGAAACACAGACAAACACATAGGGATTTTTATATATATATATGAAGACACACACCAACAGGACTATTGGATTACTTTAAATACAAAAAGAACAAGCAGAAAGAAAGTGATGGGAGCGGGGAGTGGGGTTGATGGAGTTAATTACATTTCAATGAATTCACCCTCAAAATGATAGAGAGCCCACTGCACAGAGACAACGGCACTGAGACACACACAGACAACAGATACACTCTAAAACACACACTCAGATACAGTATATCACTTACACAAACTTACAAATACACTGATACTTCAACAGAAATAGACACACATATACAGAAAAACACACAGACACATAGATACAAATATGTACAGCCAGCATGGAGACATACACATATGAAGTCAGAAACACACAGATAGACACAGAGATCTGAGGTGCACACATGTAAACAGACAGACACACTGACACACACAGGCAAACACAGAAACATACACACACGCAGACACATGAGACATGCAGGCAGAAACACACACATACATACAAACATATACACACACATACAGACAAACGTATACACACACTTACAGACAAGCCCACACACCACAGAAACAGACACACTGGCGCAAACCTATACATACTGACACACAGAGACATACACAATACAGGCACTGACCGCACATTCATAGAGACACACTGAAACACAGACAAGCAGACACACAGCGTAAACACAGAATCTGTGTGCAGTAACTGACACAGCGCTGAGTTCAACTTCTTCAAAACAGTTTGTGTCAGAGAATTCCCAGTTTTCCCTGATGAAATGTTAATGAGAAAGTGGGACAGTGCTATACAGTGGGACGGTGCTGTGAAGAAGGAATATGTGCTGTGAAGAAGGCATATGACATACTGGCTTTTATTGGTAAAGGAATTGAGTTCCGGAGTCCTGAGGTCATGTTACAGTTGTATAAGACTCTGGTGCGGCCTCATCTGGAGTATTGTGTGCAGTTTTGGTCGCCATACTATAGGAAGGATGTGGAGGCACTGGAACGAGTGCAGAGGAGGTTTACCAGGATGTTGCCTGGTATGGTAGGAAGATCGGATGAGGAAAGGCTGAGGCACTTGGGGCTGTTTTCATTGGAGAAAAGAAGGTTTAGGGGTGACTTGATAGAGGTGTACAAGATGATTAGGGGTTTAGATGGGGTTGACCATGAGAACCTTTTTCCACATATGGAGTCAGCTATTACGAGGGGGCATAACTTTAAATTAAGGGGTGGTAGGTATAGGACAGATGTTAGGGGTAGATTCTTTACTCAGCGAGTCGTGAGTTCATGGAATGCCCTGCTAGTAACAGTGGTGGACTCTCCCTCTTTATGGGCATTTAAACGGGCATTGGATAGACATATGGAGGATAGTGGGCTAGTGTAGGTTAGGTGGGCTTGGATCGGCGCAACATCAAGGGCCGAAGGGCCTGTACTGCGCTGTATTTTCTATGTTCTATGTTTTATACTGTCCCTCACTCTATTGTTAGGGAGTTTTTAATATTTTTAATAAACTCATGATAATTTATGCAATGAACAAATATTCACTTGTACAAAAGATCCATTTACATTTGTGAAATGGATTGATGTTCATTCTCAGAAACTCATTAAAAGTAAACTCACTGACTTCATTAGTTAAGTTCAGTCCCACTTGGTCTGCGTGAAAATGCTGTGTTCCCCCGTGGGATAAATCTGTGTTCTTTGGCTGCAGAAAGCTCTGTTCTCTTGTTTAAATAAAAGTGTGTTGAAGGGGGTTTGAACTGCAGCTTTGTGTCTGTGTGGATTTCAGGTCTAGGGCCAGTTTGTATGTACGTGTGAGTGAAAAAGTGTGTGCGAGACAGTTTTCTGTGGAGGCGGTAAGGGAGGGACAGGCAGGAGCGATTGGACTGGACTTTCGAATTAAGCTTAGAGTGATGCTGAAAAAGCATAGCAGGTCAGGCAGCATCCGAGGAGCAGGAAAATCGACGTCTCGGGCCGGAGCCCTTCACTGGGAACTCACTTTTGCCTAGTTGAAATTTCAAGTTGCTGCTTTCTTTCACAGCTCTCCATCCCTCCTCTAATCTCTCAAAGGAGCCTCTTGATTTGCTCCTTATTTGGGGAAGGTGTGTTCCAGGTAGAGCGAGCTGGGAACTGATTGGATGAACTGGAGAGTAAGGTTTGATTGACAAACCTGCGGTTGATGAATCAGGTCTTGGTAACCGTACTCCTTTTGCCATGTGGATGGAGCTAGGAGGTGAGTATCAGAGGGTCTTTACCTCCCCAGAGTTATGTCACCAATTTTGTCCTGTATTGTTCCCCATCCCCAAATGTTTTGTCCCATGAAACAATATTGCCCCCCTCACATGTTGCATGCTTTCCCTGCACAAATAATTCACTTCCCCACTTGCCAAATGTTGTCCATTCCAATATTGCATCCCCCATTTCTGTTCCCTCCAAATGTTGTCCTGAAAGGTTTCTCTCTGGTTATCTCTGTGTGCATGAGAGAGAGAGATCAAGAGTGTAGGTATTGCTGGACTCTCAATGCCAATTTTGAATCTTTAGCACCCCTCCCTGAAGCAGCCCCAGGAGCAGGGTCCTCCCTCATGGGAGAGAGCGAATGTGAGCACTCAATACAGCAATGGTGAGTATCACTTCTTCAGACTCTGTGCCTTTCCTGAACTCCTGTCTGCCTCTGACTTCTCTCTTGCTTTCTTTTTCTTTCTTTTACTCACTTCTGTCTCTGTTTCTCTCAAAGTCTCTCCTCGTGTCTCTGTCTTCCTCTCTTTCTGTCTTTGTCTCTTTTCTCTCTCTTTCCCTCCAGTGTCTGTGTCTCTCACATACGCAACTCTTGTCTCTTTTTGTGACATTCTCTCTGTCTCTCTCTCTCTCTCTCTCTCTCTCCCCCCTCTCTTCTCTTTGTATCTTTCTCTCTAACTCTCTCTTCCTGACTCCCTTTGGTCTTTGTCTTCCTTTTGTCTTGTCTGTATCTCTCTCTCTCACGCAGTGAACTCTTGTATCTCTTTATTTCATTTGCCTCTCTCTCACTGGCAACCTCTGTTTGTCCTGTTCCTCTCTCTTTGGCCCTTCTCTCTGCCTTTTCCCACTATCCTTCTCATTTATCTTTTCTCTTGGTATTTTTCCTCCGTCTCCTTTCTCTCGTCTCTTTTCTCTGCCTATACTTTGTCTTTTTCTCTGTCTTTTATCCCTGCTCCTCACCCCTAAAGTTTTGTCCCCTTCTAAACCCCATATGTCGTCTTCAAATATTCTCTCCTCACATTTGCCCCCTCTCAAATATGACCCCTAAAATTTTATGTCATCCAATTTTGAATCCCTTGGTAGTCCTGCATTTCACACTCTCTTCCTCCTCCATTTTCTGTCCATGCACCCAAATTTCCCCCAAACACGTTTCACTGCCTCCCAGTTTTGCAACTTTCTCTACCTCCCCAGAGGTATGTCACCAATTTTGTCCCACCCTCACTGTATTGTTTCCCATCCCCAAATCTTTTGCCCCATGAAATAATATTGCCCTCCTCACATGTTGCGCTCTCCCCCTGCACAAATATTTCACTCCCCCACTTGCCCAGTATTGTCCACTCCAACATTGTATTCCCCATTTCTATTCACTTCAAATGTCCTGAAAGTTTTCCCTCCATCACAATTTTTGATTCACGCCCATTGTGCCCCATCAAATATTGCCCCACCACAAATGTTCACATCCCTTTAAATATTCCCCATTCTGAGTTTTGCACTGCAAATATTTTCCCCTAACAAAATGTTTCAGCATCTTGCTTTCTGATTGTCACTGTGTAGCATCTTCCTCCTCCTAGTTCCTCCCT